>NC_064629.1:571453086-571756117 GCF_023864275.1 Schistocerca cancellata
AGCGCCACGCGGGTATCGATCCGCTGCCAGCTACTTAGCCCACCGCCGGCCCGTTACGCCCTATGCCTCAAGTCAGCACTATCGGCAGTTCCATCGGGCGGCATCAGCGGTTTAGTCTCAGCGCTACAAGTTGGCAGTATTAGCAGTTTCGTCTCAGCGCTCCACGCCAGAAGAGTAGTTGAGTGGACATTCGTCCAACGACATTATAACTGACTTTTGGTTTTGATAATAAACTGTTATTCTTTTAACGTGCCTTCGACCACTCCTCAGGACGAGGATGCTTAAAGCTCAACCTATGTAAAGGCTATTACATTACTGTAGGGCATGCACAGTATTATTATTACTATTATTAATGGCAGTGGTCAGACGAAATGCAGTGACAGTCTAACGTATTTCAATTCCAGCCATTTTCAGAAGTCCAGCAAGAAAATGATTTACAAACACTAAGTACAGTACGCACATTTTAACATGGTTAATTTTAAATTGGGGGTGTAGGGCATGAGTGAAGCAAGTGCGTTAGGGAGAGGAGTCATACAGTGGAAGCATGTTTTGTAAGAAGTATCCGCCATCAATGTCAATAGTTAGCTTTCTTTTCTGAGAAGGACCTATAGGTAGCACTCGCTACGCACTGGCACTCTTCCTCGTTCTATAAAAAAAGTTGTTAGAAATAAGCTGTACCTGTTGCCTCATTGACTCATTAGTTCATGATTTAACAAAATGCCTAAGAAAACAAATACCATTTATCATTCGCCATTTTAAAAATAAGTCTTTCAAATGGTTCAAATGGCTCTGAGCACTTTGGGACTTAACATCCGAGGTCATCAGTCCCCTAGAACTTAGAAGTACTTAAACCTAACTAAGCTAAGGACATCACACACATCCATGCCCGAGGCAGGATTCGAACCTGCCAGCGTAGCAGTCTCGCGGTTCCAGACTGAACCGCGGCCGGCTAATAAGTCTTTCAAAGAAAATTATTTCTTATTCTAAATTTTATTTCTGCGCTAATCTCGATGATGATGGGGAAATGTGGAGGTCCACTAGTTAATATCTGATTGCACTCAAGGGCCATGGTCTCAGAGAGGTCGGGAAACATTGACCTAAAAGCTGTAACGGCCAATAACGCATCCTAATTCACCCAAGATTCCAGTAGAACAGAACTTTGGTTTCAAGGGTTGTTCTCCAAATCCTCCCTGTATGGCAAAGTGTTCTTCTGTCCTTTTCCTATTTTGTCCGACGGTTTACTCTCTTTGGTTCGCCCATTGAACGTTCTCCAGCCAGCGAGGTGTGGCGTTGCAAATATATGGCTCGCACTAGGTCTTCTGGTGCCACTTTGTTCACCCACCAAACGAATTCCAACAAAAAAACATTGAGTTCAGAATTTCTATGTTTGTTTGCAACGTGCTTCTGGCCACGGGAAACTTCTTTCTACGACGGTAATGTTTCCCTCTAGCAACGAATTTGACGTATTTGTATTTCCCTGCTCCAGTCGTTATCGAGAGACACATTTCATGTCTCTAAGCGGACTGCCTAGGTATAAGAGAGGTATGCGAAGATATCTAGTGACAAAAAGCTGACGAGAAGTTTGTAGTAAGCTAATTTTTGCACAAGCGATATGCTTCCCTTCCCCACAAACTGTTACTGTGAGCTGAATCGTACACAGTTCCTGCACTAGTGTATGGAATCAAATCACATGCAAATACACCGAAGAGCCAGAGAAACTGGCACACCTACGTAATAACGTGTGGAGTCCTCTCGAGCACTCAGAAGTACCGTAACACACCGTGGCAGGGGCTCGACTAATACCTGTAGGGAACTGACACCATGAATCCTGCATGGCTGTCCATAAATCCGTAAGAGTAAGAGGGGGTGGAGATCTCTCATGAACAGCACGTTGCAAGGCATCCCAATTATGCTCAATAATTTTCACGTCTGGGGAGTTTGGTGGCCAGCGGAAGTGTTTAAATGCAGAATCGTGTTCCTGGATCCACTCTGTAGCAATTTTGGACGTGTGGGGTGCAGCATTGTTCTGTTGGAATTGCCCGAGTCCGTTGGAATGCACAACGGACATGAATGGATGCAGGTGATCAGACAGGATGCTTACATACATGTCACCTGTCAGAGCCGTATCTAGAGGTATCAAGGATCCCATACCACTCTAACTGCAAACGCCCACACCATTACAGAGCCTCCACCAGCTTGGGCAGTCCCCGGCTGACATGCAGGGTCCATGGATTCATGAAGTTGTCTCCATAACCGTACACGTCCACCCGCTCAATACGATTTGAAACGAGTCTCGTCCAACCAGGGAACATGTTTGCAGTCATCAACAGTCCAACGTCGGTGTTGACGGGCTCAGGCGAGGCGTAAAGCTTTGTGTCGTGCAGTCATCAACGGTACACAAGTGGGCCTTCGGCTCTGAAAGCCCATATCGATGATGTTGCGTTGAATTGTTCGCACGCTGACACTTGTTGATGGCCGAACACTGAAATGTGTAGCAATTTGAGGAAGAGTTGCATTTCTGTCACGTTGAACGATTCTCTCCAGTTATCGTTGGTTCCGTTCTCGCAGGGTCTTTTTCCGGTCGCTGCGATGTCGGAGATTTGGTGTTTTACCGGATTCCTGATATTCATACTGCACTCTTGAAATGGTCGTACGGGAAAATCCCCACTTCATCGCTACCTCGAAGATGTTGTTTCCCATCAGTTGTGCGCCGATTGTAACACCACCTTCAAACTCACTTACAACTTGATAACCTGCCATTGTAGTAGCAGTAACCGATCTAACAACTGCGCCAGACATTTATTGTCTTATATAGGCGTTGCCAATCGCAGCGCCGTTTTCTGCCTCTTTACATATCTCTGTATTTGGTTACACATGCCTGTGCCAGTTTCTTTGGCGCTTCACCTCCATATCACATCTTGTCACCCCTACGCTTGCACCAGATACACATATTTATGTTAATGGAGCACATGACAGCTGTAAAATAAAGGAACTGAGTAAAATCTCAGTTTACAAGAAAAAGGTAGCAGGGTCGGTATTCGACAGAAAATTGTTGAAATCAGCGCTTTATTCAGGTGTCATCAGGGTCTGCATCCGGTGTCACATTACAGCTGAGGCAATTGCAAGAGTTATATTTAGTTATATTCAAAGCCAGTTCCAGCGAGGTCCCACTGCTCTTGATCAACCAGCCAATACAACTCAAGTCGTCCGCCTCACATATTTTTATTATAAAAATCCAGCTGCGTCTCATTCGACGGCTGTTCAAGTGGTTCAAATGGCTCTGGGGACTATGGGACTTAACTTCTGAGGTCATCAGTCCCCTAGAACTTAGAACTACTTAAACCTAACTAAACTAAGGACATCACACACATCCATGCCCGAGGCAGGATTCGAACCTGCGACCGTAGCGGTCCCGCGGTCCCAGACTGTAGCGTCTAGAGCCGCTCGGCCACTGCGGCCGGCTCGAGGTCTGTACATCGTGGTTAACAGATCACCGTGAAATGCCATCAGCAGGGAGAAGCGTCTGCGTCTGACCAGAACAAAAAGCAGAAGAAGATTATTAGATTTGAAAATAACTATTTTTACATCAGTTATTAATAGTGATACTATTAATATTGCTATTATTCATTCATGAATATAATCCTTTATACTCACGCTTTGTTATTTATTTTTTCCAGCAGCGCAAAGTATCCTTTATCCGATGGTAACAGGACTGCAGGATCAGGATTAAAGGGAATGGGGGTCGGAGGAGGCGATCGCCCTACCCCTTCATCGAGAGGTAAAAGTGAATTAAAATCAAATGGATACTAGCAGCGTTTCCCGATCTGGCACAGAAGCGTGCGCTTCGTATCGCCCTTATGACACTAACAACAATATTATCATGCCTACTGTTGTTAGACTGCTCGCCCAGAATACAGTAGCCTATCCAAACAGTTCGTCTTGACTGTAAGGGATGTCGGTTTATCATCTGACACTCGCTCCCCCTCCCCACCCCCCCTCCCCCCATCTCCTCCTTTTTCCCTTGTATACTTTTACCCTTGTCAGTTTTCGTTACTAATTGTGATACGCACTGTATACTGATCTTCCACTTGGGAGCTCCTCTTAGCTTGGCACCCCAAGCGGCCGCCTTTAAATGTGATACATCCCGTATAGAAATCTCAGCTGTATCTCTTCTTGCGACCCTCTCAGCATGGCGCCCCAAGCGGTGCCATGTGTCGGTTGTGCCGCAAACTGGTCAATTGACAGTGTCGAGTTTTTCAGATTTTTGCGTGACCAAACGAGTTTAAATCTTTCTTCCCTAAAAAAAAAAAGAAACAGAAGACAACACTCGTGTTTTTTTGTATCTGTATTACTTAATTTCGGGACGTAGTTATTGATGGAATGAGTTCTCTTGAGCCAGTTATAGCATAACTTTCCTTGCATTTTTCTATATGTCCGTGTATAGTTTAGTATGGAGTATGTATATAATTTGCTTTACATAATCATCACAAATACAACTGCACATACGTATGTAAAACAGAGGTGTCTTCCTTGAATGTTTCCCTTTCTCTGATAATTTCCTTTTCTTCCACATATGGAAATTTTCTGGCATTCCTGTGTCTGGTTACCCGTATTTACATTCGGAATCTAGGTATGTTATGTCCATGTCACTGTATAACAGAGCAAATCTCTTTTTACATTCATATTAGTATTTTACCAGTAAATGCCTGATTCTTTAAAGAAGCGAACTGTCGTGTGTAAAACAGATTCATATGATTATTACTGTACAAATGAGTTAATGTGTTGAATATTTGACTTAAGGGATGTAAACGAGAAAAGATTTAGAATACTTGTCTTATTGTGTTAAACTTTTAACGTAAGATTATACCTCTTAATGAATTGATTATTATGACAGAATTTTAAAGTTTTAAATTCGCCCAATAATCACACGAAATAGAGAAAATCCAATTTTGTTGCATCTGAAAGCCGTTATATAGGCAACCTGCAAGTGCCACTGGGTTTCGGGTTCGGGAATAGTCGCATAGTAATGTAGATCACTTTGATTAATTGTATTGTTCCATTCCATATACATAATTACCATTTTTACCATTGGCTTTGAGTAACCTATTAACCACAGTTTTAATTAGAATTCAAAATGAAATTCTGCCCTGATGCACTCTTTATTCTAAATAGGAAACTTAGTAGTCAGCTTTTTTTTTGAGAAAGCGTAATATTCTCAAAATACGCACGGTATAGAGCTTAGTTTGTTAGCCTCTTCCGCAAGGAAACAAGTCTGAGTGCGTTCTCGGTCGTTAGTAGTTAACTCTAGGCGTTCATGGAGGTCTTTAGCCGTCTAGCTGGTCGAGCGGCTAAGCGTTTATTTAAGCCAATAGCTGCTTGGGCGTGCTAACTGCGAAGTGTACGTGTATGCCTGTATGGCGAAAGGGTTAAATACATAACGTCCATGATTTTAGTGCTAAGTTTGCTTTTCCGGTTCCAGACCACATGAATAGTTGAGTATTCAGAGCCTCCAATGAACGACACAATGCAGGTCGAAAATGGTGAGATCACCTGCTCTTCAGCTTCATTACCTACAGATTGTTGAAATTCAGGCATTAATTATGAAAACTAAATTGGTCTAAATGTTGGGACTAAGCCCTCAGGTAGAGTACTTTCAAACATAATTCAGAATCATTGGGAACCTCCTGCTGAATGCAAATTTCCACGGTCTATAATCCGTGGAAGAAGGGAAGGATGAGAAACAGTATCTGAAAAAAGAGCACTTAGATAAATACAAATCATGGTTAGCTTTGTCACCATCAAAACAAGGCATATTTAGCAAAAATATGTCCTTTCTTGCGTCTGGGATTAAGGGTGGTTATGGTGGAGGAATGAAGCTAAGCATGCTACTGACCATACCCCTAACAAAATTCTTTAAGTTGCAAGGAAATGATGGTGACTTGGAGAACCACAGAAAAACGCTGCACCACAGCAAACTTTAGAACATCTTAATGACTTTCTGGTTTCTTACAAAACTCCGAGAAATCCACTGAAAATCAAATGGAAACATATAGAATGAAAAGAGCGAAACAAAACCGAAAAAAGTTATTTTCTTTGCCAAAAGTTATATTTCTTGGGAGGTAGAGCAAGCCTTTTAGGTGGTATCGTTATGATGTCACTGTTTTATCAAAAGAGGACAGACTATCAAATCAAGGTGAATTTCGCGTCGAAAAATGTGGGAGCTATTGAATTATATGTACAATATAGCTCTGGTGCTAAGAAATGTACATCTCTTAGTAAAACTAAACAAAATTACTTGAGTGAATGCTGTGGCAGAGAATTTATTTGGCAGATATTACATATAATCCAAGAACGCGGATTTTACGGATTAGGTTGATGAGACCACTGATATTAGTCGCAAAACTCATATAACCATTTTTCTGAGATATACTTACCAAGATATGACCAGAAAAGATTTCATAAGTTTTGTCAGTCCGCGGAAGCTAGAAGAAAAATCAGTGGAAACAAACTCGCAAATTTCACTGCAGATGTAATGTAAACGATGATTTCTCTTCACCTTCTTAAAGTGACAGTGATCATCAGGAGTCTTTTGAAGATGACAAAGATGTCAGTATTTGTAACCAAGGAAAAGCAAATTAAGAGAATAAAGATCCCCGAATGACTAGAGTAAAATTAGGCAGAAAAGTGTTAAACCCTATGAGAAGTCTTAATCTCGATCTTAATAAAAGCAGTGGTACTGCAAAAGATTGATGCTCTGTTATGATTTCCGTGGTTGTGGGAATAGCCACCAGAATAAAGAAGGAAGACAATAACACTAAACGTGTCCTTGTCTTAATGAATCTTTAGCTTGCTATTTCTAAATGATTTGACACGAAATTGGTGCGAAATTCAATTGGGATGTCGACATAGGAATCACACAGCCAACCGGTTGCAAATTACTGCTAGGTACACTGACTTATGTTTTGATATCTCCAAGGATCTCTTCATCAGAATGAAATTTTGAGAAACCCTATAAATTAACAGACAGAACATTAAATATGACATAACATTAACCGAGATGACAGTTGTCATGACGTACAAAGCTTACTTACGTAAAATTACATTGCGATAAGGAAATGGTCAGAGTTTAGAGCAGATATGCTCGTCAAAATATGAAATAAAACATCTGCAGCCTTTGGCACGTATTCCTAGCAAGGGACAACATCAGACTGATCGGACCAGTGGCTTACATTGCTGTCACGAAAACTATACAAGTTACGCCACGTATCGGGCGCGGACAGTGACTTGTGCCCATTTGAAACATTAAAACAGAAATAATAGAAAAAACTACAGTTAATTTTAAAAACAAAATACAAAGAAAGAGAGCTTAATGTATTTTTGAAACTACATAGCCCTCAAGGAGCTGAAGTATAACTAAGAACCATCTATTAGGCTTTACAGAAATTGCTATTACATATAAGGCCAGAATAATATAGAAAATTTATGTAAACAGATGTACAATCCGAAAAATATCTGCATGAATGTAACTTTAGTAGTACACATCTATGAGAGTCAGTTTATTAGCTTTTAATTTGCGCAGCGGTTTTTTCCATAAATGGTTTACAGAACGTGTGGTCGTCATGTTAACAGTTGTATCAACGAAGCTACTTAGAAAATGACTGTGACTGCTACACATTTCATGACATTTAAAACTTTTTCGTCTAAAATAATACTTTGATCTGGTGCAGAAGTATAATTCCTATATTCTATTTTAAGTTTACAGCTGCAGCGTGAAAAACAGTCCACTACGGACGAGAATGTAAAAAATTGGTGAATATTCTCAAATAACGTTATATTAATAACCTAATTCCGAAATTAAGTAATATAGATACAAGACACACTCGATCGCATAATACGTAAGGAGACGAGAATGTAAAAAATTGGTGAATATTCTCAAATAACGTTATATTAATAACCTAATTCCGAAATTAAGTAATATAGATACAAGACACACTCGATCGCATAATACGTAAGGAGCCACTCACAAGTCTTCTGTTTTTGCATGAAGCATTCCCCACCTCGAGCACCTCCGCTCTGCAGCCAATGCCGTGGAAATTTCGATTCCCACCCCTCGAGCATTTTTTAAAAATTTATAATAATGTGATTGCGTGCTCATTATCATTTACTGTCCAGCGTGAAGCACCGTCGCCAGCAGCAGTCACAGGGACCAGCTGGGAAGAAGAAGATTATCGGTATGTATTATGTCAATCCATCTCTAACTATTATTATTATTATTATTATTACTTTCATTCTTAAGTATGTATACTGCAATATACGTGTAAGAATGTATACTGCAATATACGTAGTTGTTATTGCGATAATCGGTACTGACGCAGAGCAGCAACTACAGTTCACATGACGTCCAGTGTTGTTAGACTACGCCGTAGCACAGGCACAGTCGGTACAAAGGATGTCTTCTCGACCTTTCGGACCTGGTGTCATCTGACTGTCATAATACAACCACAGCAGCCAACTCACACAATAGTATTGCTACTCGTTAACACATAAAATGTATCTGTTAGTGATTCTAACAGTGTAAATGTGGGTTTGGCACCTGAAAATAGACTTTGAAGTACACTCCTGGAAATTGAAATAAGAACACCGTGAATTCATTGTCCCAGGAAGGGGAAACTTTATTGACACATTCCTGGGGTCAGATACATCACATGATCACACTGACAGAACCACAGGCACATAGACACAGGCAACAGAGCATGCACAATGTCGGCACTAGTACAGTGTATATCCACCTTTCGCAGCAATGCAGGCTGCTATTCGCCCATGGAGACGATCGTAGAGATGCTGGATGTAGTCCTGTGGAACGGCTTGCCATGCCATTTCCACCTGGCGCCTCAGTTGGACCAGCGTTCGTGCTGGACGTGCAGACCGCGTGAGACGACGCTTCATCCAGTCCCAAACATGCTCAATGGGGGACAGATCCGGAGATCTTGCTGGCCAGGGTAGTTGACTTACACCTTCTAGAGCACGTTGGGTGGCACGGGATACATGCGGACGTGCATTGTCCTGTTGGAACAGCAAGTTCCCTTGCCGGTCTAGGAATGGTAGAACGATGGGTTCGATGACGGTTTGGATGTACCGTGCACTATTCAGTGTCCCCTCGACGATCACCAGTGGTGTACGGCCAGTGTAGGAGATCGCTCCCCACACCATGATGCCGGGTGTTGGCCCTGTGTGCCTCGGTCGTATGCAGTCCTGATTGTGGCGCTCACCTGCACGGCGCCAAACACGCATACGACCATCATTGGCACCAAGGCAGAAGCGACTCTCATCGCTGAAGACGACACGTCTCCATTCGTCCCTCCATTCACACCTGTCGCGACACCACTGGAGGCGGGCTGCACGATGTTGGGGCGTGAGCGGAAGACGGCCTAACGGTGTGCGGGACCGTAGCCCAGCTTCATGGAGACGGTTGCGAATGGTCCTCGCCGATACCCCAGGAGCAACAGTGTCCCTAATTTGCTGGGAAGTGGCGGTGCGGTCCCCTACGGCACTGCGTAGGATCCTACGGTCTTGGCGTGCATCCGTGCGTCGCTGCGGTCCGGTCCCAGGTCGACGGGCACGTGCACCGTCCGCCGACCACTGGCGACAACACCGATGTACTGTGGAGACCTCACGCCCCACGTGTTGAGCAATTCGGCGGTACGTCCACCCGGCCTCCCGCATGCCCACTATACGCCCTCGCTCAAAGTCCGTCAACTGCACATACGGTTCACGTCCACGCTGTCGCGGCATGCTACCAGTGTTAAAGAATGCGATGGAGCTCCGTATGCCACGGCAAACTGGCTGACACTGACGGCGGCGGTGCACAAATGCTGCGCAGCTAGCGCCATTCGACGGCCAACACCGCGGTTCCTGGTGTGTCCGCTGTGCCGTGCGTGTGATCATTGCTTGTACAGCCCTCTCGCAGTGTCCGGAGCAAGTATGGTGGGTCTGACACACCGGTGTCAATGTGTTCTTTTTTCCATTTCCAGGAGTGTAGTTGTAGAGATAGAAAATGTACAATGTGCCGGTGGTTGGTTGGTTGGTTGTTTGGGGAAGGAGACCAGACAGCGTAGTCATCGGTCTCATCGAATTAGGGAAGGATGGGGAAGGAAGTCGGCCGTGCCCTTTCAGAGGAACCATCCCGGCATTTGCCTGGAGTGATTTAGGGAAATCACGGAAAACCTAAATCAGGATGGCCGGACGCGGGATTGAACCGTCGTCCTCCCGAATGCGAGTCCAGTGTCTAGCCACTGCGCCACCTCGCTCGGTCAATGTGCCGGTGCTAAAGTGCAGTATTCATGATATAACTGAGACTACTATGCAATGTGGAGGAATATATAGAATAGGAAGATGAAAGACGCGTTTGAAGCATTTCACACCGTTACTGACATTCATACGTTTGGTTGTAAGGTGTCTATAGTACATACGTATGGTGAGGCAATGCAAGAATCAACCTCACTGGACACGAATCTATATCTAAAACATCGAAAAGTCAAACTGATCGATCTGTACTGTGGATTATCAACTGCTACAGGTAGATTGTGTCGTTGGCTTCCATATGTGAATCTGTTGAGTATTTGCGCAGTAACAGTGTAAATGTGAATCAAGTGTAGCAATGCGTCAGTGCCTTTATTCCCCCTGTACCAAAGTGTGTAAGTGTCGAGCCTGTAACTTTAAAATCAGTGGAGACTGAATTTGCTGAAGGAATGCCCATGTATGTAATTGTACCTATAGGCGTGAATACAATTCAGGTTGAATTCAAATACACAAAAAAAATTATTTGGATATTTCTGTAAAGCTGTAACTATCCAGAGCGACCTTAAGTGGAATGACCACATAAAAGAGATAGTGGGTAAAACAGACACCAGACTGCGATATATCGGAAGAATCTTTAGGAAATGTAAGTCACCCACGAAAGAAGTGGCTTATAAGGAGTTTGTTCGCCCGATACTTGAGTATTGTTCATCTATCTGGGATCTCTATATCTCTATCAGGTAGGACTGATAGAGGAGACAGAGAAGATCCAACGAAGGGCGACACGTTTCGTCACGGGATCGTTTAGCTGGTGAGAGAGCGTTACGCAGATGCTAAACAAACTCTACTGGCAGACGTTACAAGAGAGGCGTTGTGCATCACGGAGAGAGTTACTACTGAAATTTCGGGACAGCACTTTTCAGGAGGAGTCGGACAACATATTACTTCCCCCCACATACATCTCGCATATTGACCACGAGGAGAAAATTCGAGAAATTAGAGCCAATACATAGGCTTACCGACAACCATTCTTCCCACGCAGTATTCGCGAGTTGAAAAGGGTGGGAAGCATCAGTTAGTGGTACCGAAAGTACCCTCCGCCACACAGAATTAGGTGGCTTGTGGAGTATGATGTAGATGTAGATGACGAGGATGACGATTGTAACATGTATTCATTATTTCAAAATTATATGTGCTACTTACAAATATTATAAAACTAGATTACAAGATACATTTATTCTGTAGTTTGTGATACTGAGTTACTTTTAATCAGTTTATTCTTGCTTAATGCATATTCATTAGGAACTTGTATAACGTTGTCATAGCACATACGAGTAACATGTATTCATCATTGCAAAATTACATATCAGCATGACAGCACAACGCTGTGGGTAGTCAAAAAAAAACGAACTCGTAGGGGCCACGGTAGCGAGAACCAAAATAATAAAAGTTCCGGATAACAACAGCAACAACATGTCAAGAACAACTCTGGACACCGCTGCTGCGACCAGATGTGCTCGCGTCGCCGGCAGATGGCAGTCAACGACTCCCCGAAGAGGCGCAGAGAAGTTCGGATATATTTGCTTCCGGTCCATCATCCGTTCGCAAATAGACCACTATATATTCTTCCACCGGTACTGTATTTAAGGTGAGGCACGGCCAGTGCCCGGCAGTCGAAGAAATACCGAAAACAGAAAATTGCAGTATTGACTAGGACCCTGTAAGCTGTGGCGTTTTCTAAATTCGTGTTCAATGAACAAATTGTCTCTCTTTCTATTATGCCACAAATATAGCTTATGGATTTCATCGACAATTCATTATGAATTAAACCGGCAGCAGTGCATTCCAGGAATTTGAGTTCAGAGTTCACTTCCTCTCGATAAATATTAATAAGTCACAAACATTTATTCATAGTAAGCTATTTATTACATTAATACGATTCGGAAACATAGTTTACAATAACAGCAGCCATCGTCCACGTTTTTCACTCTTGCCATCCCACTTTTGCAAGGCAAAAATACAGGTATTCCGGTCACAACAATCTATCTCAGTATCAACTCACACAGAACTGCCTAGTGCCATCTCTTAAAAATCTCTCCCCACCAGCTTAAACGGTATGAGGTCACGTAAACGAAGTCTAAGTATGTATTTCACAGTAAGCTTAAGCTGCCTGATAGCTAGCAGTACTTGAATTTATATTAGTTTCACCTCAAAAGATTTTTCTCGCGTATTAAATTGATAGTAATGCATAAAAAAGTGGTAGCAACCATATGGGAGTCAACTACTGCTTCTTCACCCCGTAATTGTTCGAAATTTAAAATGACTGTCAAATGATGTGTAAATGTCTCATCTTTAAGGAACTGTTGTACTGATTCCAAAACTGATTTTGCAACTTTTCAGCTTTACGGAGAATTTAATATTACGATTATTATTATTAATTCACCTGATGCAGAAACCTGATCTTTTGTTCTCTACCATTAGATGGATGAGCGTTACTTTTGAAAACAGTCGTTTCATTGAATTTTAATATTGCATCATAACTTCTTTGCGTGACACAATTTTTGAATTAGCCAAATGAGTAGATTCCGCATGAAACCATTTATCCAATTATTTAGTTGTTATACATCCTCACTTCAAGGTAGTAAATAAGGGGTGATGTATTTAACTGGATTCAACATTCGAAATATGGATTTCTTACATGAACCCTAAAATACAAGTTCAGAAGTATTTTATGGTATCCATGGAATCAGCACTACTGTGCTATTGTTTAAACATGTCTTATATATGGGTCAGAGTCCAAGAGTCTGCGCGTCCGCAGCTCGTGGTCGTGCGGTAGCGTTCTCGCTTCCCACGCCCGGGTTCCCGGGTTCGATTCCCGGCAGGGTCAGGGATTTTCTGTGCCTCGTGATGACTGGGTGTTGTGTGCTGTCCTTAGGTTAGTTAGGTTTAAGTAGTTCTATGGGACTGATGCCCATAGATGTTAAGTCCCATAGTGCTCAGAGCCATTTTGAACCAAGAGTCTGTTTATAAGTGTCGCGATCGACCTCGCTTCTACAATTGATTATGAAATTATATCCTAAGATTGATCAACCAGGATGCATATGACAGGTCCACTTTCTTCTGACACTGAGTGTTGAAATTTTGTCTAGCTGCCCTACACATGTCTTCTGTCGAAGAGAGTGGACAGCAAACTACACCAGATGCCAATTGACAAGCTATTAGATTCTACAAATTGTCATAATTTGAGAACCAGCTTGTAATTGCAATTTTTAGAACATAATAACAAAGAAGACTTACCATGAGTATCAGAATCATTAATATCCTTGAAATACAGCAGAAACCGTTGGAGATGTTATAGCACTTAATATCCAAAAACGAAAGGGCAGCTGCGATCCTGTTTTTGATAATTTATAGCTTAAATATCAGAATTACTCGGCCAATTAAATGTATTAATTGTAAAGTACCCCACTAAACTCTTCCTCATATCTAGGTGCTAACATAAAGATATTCATCATGGTTCTGGCCGTCAAACGATGTGCTCTGTTCTAAACTCCCTTATAAACTTCTGGTATTTCTGATTCAATGATGAGAATACCTTATTGTTGTGTTCAGTAACAGCGAAAGGGCAGAGTTACCTTATCCTTGCAAGATATGTTCACTATCAATAAAATAATTACAAGAAACCAACCTCGCCTGCTAGTAGGCAAAATCCACATAGTATGTGCAAGGGATAAATTATTTGATCATATTAGTTGCGTGTGAATTAATTACACTTCCATGACATCTTCACCAGCTGCCACGCGCCTAATCGGACCCCTCCAGCACTGTAGTATGTATTCCAGATTTCCTTCGTATATTCGTACGCTAGAAATACAGGTGGCGAGAACGCTGGCGTAGACACTAATGGTGTAGTTTCTGTTGGTAGAACATTGTCCCGCTCTGCTATGCACTTCAGGAAGTCGTTCTGCTTCTCTCAATTTGTTGATGCAGATTTTGGTGTTACAGTATCAGCTGCTGCTGCCAAAGTTGAATAAAATCTGCGTCTGTGATATACTAATAACACACAGAGGTTTGAGTTCCTCGTCGCCACTTACGTTTCGTAACCTGACACAAACTTGGCAGATCACTGCTGCGTCTTACATACCGTGTAAAAATCGGGATCGACGCTAAGTCGCTGACTGGAAACATGGCAGAAAGCGAACGTTATGACTACAAATAACGTAGGCTCAAATCAGTACTAATAAATAAATCCAGAATCGTCTTAAAACAGGAACACAGACACAATTATAGAGCAAAGACCACGCCAATGAAAGAGATGTATCACTTGTATTCGGATATCCGCATAATGGAGGCTTCCGCGCCGAGATAAGAAATGCCAATCCAGCCACTAAGTCGCGTATTGATTTCGTGTAGGAGCATCGGCCATTCGTGTATGCTGTGTTTGCCACGACCGCTGAAGTTGCCGCCGCGTGAGAAACTATTTGTTACAAAAAAATGGTTGAAATAGTTCTGAGCACTATGGGACTTAACTGCTGAGGTCATCAGTCTCCTAGAACTTAGAACTACTTGAACCTAACTAACCTAAGGACATCACACACATCCATGCCCGAGGCAGGATTCGAACCTGCGACCGTAGCGGTCACGCGGTTCCAGACTGTAGCGCCTAGAACCGCACGGCCACACCAGCCGGCTACTTGTTACAGAGATACTGTCGACGCCACTCTGTGGATCTGCTTTCATATCGCCGGAGCGCCAGGATTTTAGAATTCGTAATCCATTTTAAACCGTTCGTCTCACAGAACTAGCTAGGTTAATTAGTTAAAAGGATGGAGGAAGGCAAGTGCATACTGTCTTCGATTTGGCTATTTCTGTAAGGTGCTGCGTTCTTAAAACTATTCGGGATGAGCATAGCTCTAGCTTACAATGAGAGATAGTTACTAGGACCATGTCAAGTCATGATTTAATTGGATATTACTACAAGTTTTATCTCGTGGAACTTTCTCAGAGATAGGGGGCTAACCTACGGAATGTTTGAGACTGTCAAATATTTTACACATTTCCTCTCATTAAAGTCTTGTGGTATAATCTTTTGGGTTAACTATTAACTTAAGTAGGAGGTATTGATTGCACGATAGCTACCAGTGGGAAAATACGTAGCGCACACACACAGACATTTTGAAATAAAAAAAACCAAGGTTAGGGTTTTTGCGTTCCGTCAACGACCAGGTCATTAGAGATGGCTCGCAAGCTCGGATTAGCGAAGGATGGGGAAGGAAGTCAGCCGTGTCCTTTCGAATGAAGCATCCCGACATTTGCCTCAGGCGATTTAGGGAAATGAAGGAAAACCTAAATGTGGTTGGTGGAAGGGGATTTGAGCCGTCATCCTCCCGAACGCGAGGTGGAAGGGGGGATCTTGTAGATGCCTCTAGAAAAAGTTGGGCGTTCTAACTGCAATTATTATTCGCGAATGAAACTCGTCATAAATAATCCAACCCAATTTGAAATATTGAGTAGTCATCTTTTGGGAACACTAGATGATAAAATGATACTCATTACTCATTACTAAGGTTGATAATGACTCAGAAAGGAGTTTAGTATGTGGCGACAAAAAACTATGATCATTAACCCAAAACTGTAAACTGTGTCACAGTTACCAAAGCAAATTTTGTATCCTGTCTTTGGGACAATTCTACATATAGATCAGTATTTAACCGAAGGCTGGCACCATATGTGGAAAACAGACAATTAATTTGTTGTTAAATTCGTGTATCACTTGTAACAACATGAGTAACGTCAACGTTCATTTTCATATACATTTAATCCACTATGGTATTTAATACTCTCTAAATAGCTATTATGCAGTCTTATATTGATACAAATAGCACACATGTAGTCATTTCGACAGAAATCTTGTAAATTATCTATGGAACATGTAATCAGCTTTCCAGCTAATATCATACCGGTATTCATTAATGCATAGCATTAAACCTGATGGTAAAAATGGTAAATGTGTGTGAAGTCTTATGGGACTTAACTGCTAAGGTCATCAGTCCCTAAGCTTACACACTATTTAACCTAAATTATCCTAAGGACAAACACACACACCCATGCCCGAGGGAGGACTCGAACCTCCGCCGGGATAAGCCGCACAGTCCTTGACTGCAGCGCCTCAGACCGCTCGGCTAATCCCGCGCGGCAACCTGATGGTTGTAATACACTTTACTGGAGCACAACCGATATTATCAATACTTTGTCCATGGTGGACGGACGTCCCAATATGAGCGGTTACTATTTTTTTAACACTATTTCTGGATGTGAAGATGGTTCTCCATCCAGTACAAGTGCTGCCTTCTCCCTGTAAAGAACTTTTAAATCCTACTAAATGACAAAATCGGTATTTATCTGTTCTTTCTGACAAGTGTAAGGAGAATATGTTTCTGCGCCTTCTACTGAAAAAGTTAGTTTCATTCCTTTAGGTGTAGTTCCTCGTTTGTGACTAAGCTGTACTAGAGTGTGCAAAAATATCCAAACGACTTGAATTTCGGACCGCGCGATCTTCATGCAGCGCGCGTAATGTACATTTCTTGTGGGTCCCCTAAACACTGTCATGTGAGTATATAGTATTGTTACCTAAGGAGACTATCAGGGAACACTGTTCCGTGTTAGATATAAACTAATACCAAGATATTTCATACACCAGAAAACACGTTATTGGAGATGAGTCCTTAACGCTTGTACAACGAGCGATATTTCAAACATGCTACTAATCTGACTGGGATCAATTGAAGTATTAGCGAAGCTAATACGTGTAACTGTATTACATAATTCGTTTAGTGTGCCTAGTCAAAACTAGTTTTTAAGCGAGATTTGCAAAGTATATATAGAGTATCAAAAGTCTACGACAGTCTTTAAAATGTATTACCCGTCATCGCGTGGCGAAACGGTTTTGCATGAACCATTTAACGAATTAAAACGTTATAAGCCCCACGAATAATCGCACCAAAGCACTCTACCAAACCTTAAAGAGAAAACTGCTCATTGGCCGGTTTTTGCAGATAGTTATTGACAGCAGTTTTTACTGGTGCTTTTGGAAGCGATGTTTCTTCCAATATTTTTTTTTTTTCGAGCAGATGTTGTTCGCTTTCCTACAGACCACACAGACAAGGGCACCAATTCTAATTTAACTGTACTCATGACGCCACCTGGACCTATGTGCATTTCCGAAGTCACATTCTGCCTTGTTATCTAACAAAGTAACGTTGAATATCTGATGTATTCATCAGTAGGTATCCCTGTACGCCTTTGAACGTTAAATGACATGAGGAAATCCTTTATTCTGGATCTAGATTCAAACGTAGGAGCTATAACCATTGCTAGCTCATTTGCGCATGTTTCAACCTGAAATTACAGTACGCTCCGAGAAGCGGAAGTGAGTATATGGGCGAGCTCCGACTGTAAACTCGTTACTCAGATAGTGCTTGCACAGTGTAAACAGTGCTAGTTTGTACCGGTATTCTACACTGAAGACCAAACAAAACTGGTACACATGCCTCATATCGTGTAGCCGCCCCCCCCCCCCCAAGCAAGCAGAAGTGCAGAAGTGCCGCAACACGACGTGGCATATCGATGATGTTTCATTGAATGGTTCGCACGCTGACACTTGCTGATGGCGCAGTACTGGAATCTGCAGCAAATTGCGGAAGGGTTGCACTTCTGTCACGTTGAAACGGGTCTCTTCAGTCGTCGTTGGTCTCGTCCTTGCAGTATCTTTTTCCGGGTGCAGTGATGTCGGAGATTTGATGTTTTACCGGATTCCCGAATGCAAGGTACACTCGTGAAATGGTCGTACGGGAAAATTCCCACTTCATCGCTACCTCGGAGATGCTGTGTCCCGTCTCTCGTGCGCCGACTATAACACCACGTTCAAACTCACTTAAATCTTGATAACCTGCTATTGTAGCAGCAGTTCAAAATGGCTCTAAGCACTATGGGACTTAACATCTGAGGTCATCAGTCCCCTAGACTTAGAACTACTTAAACCTAACTAACCTAAGGACATCACACACATCCATGCCCGAGGCAGGATTCGAACCTGCGACCGTAGCGGCAGCGCAGTTCCAGACTGAAGCGCCTAGAACCGATCGACCAGAGTGGCCGGTTATTGTAGCAGCAGTAGCCGACCTAACAACTGCGCCAGACACTTGTTGTCTTATATAGGCATATCCGACCGCAGTGCCGTATTCTGCCTGTTTAAGTATCTCTGTATTTGAATACGCATGCCTATACAAGTTTCTTTGGTACTTCAGAGTATAAACTTACATAAGCTTTGTCAAATCGTGAAAACTTTTACTACACTGCGGTCACCACTATGGACAGCGGCGATTGAAGTTCCTGTGCAATAGAAACTTCGCCAAACCAGCTACACTGTGTTGCAATGGATACTGATGTACTTCATGCATCTATCGGAAAAGTGATTAGCGACGCAGTCATCGCATCCCACAGTGCTGAAGCACACCAAAATGTACCACCTGTCGACGCACCTACTAGAGACCTGCAGCCATTGCTGAAACGTCAACGGGGCAGCACCGAGGAGGAAGGACACAATGAGCAACGAGACAAAATGGAGAAAGTGTTGCATATCGACACAACCCTAGAAGGAATACTCATCCAACTACATGTAACTAGCACTGCTAACTTCTACGCAACTACCGACAAAGGGCCTTTTATCTTGTTTATTGAAAGTAAAGACAGAAACATAGGCTGATTCCACCCTGTGGCAATAGGCAAGCATATTAGACGCAAATGTGAGTAATTATTCAAGCCGAGCGGTTCTAGGCGTTTCAGTCCGGAACCGCGCTGCTGCTAAGGTCGCAGATTCGAATCCTGCCACGGGCATGGATGTGTGTGATGTCCTTAGGTTAGTTAGGTTTAAGTAGTTCTAAGTCTAGAGGACTGATGACCTCAGATGTTAAGTCCCATAGTGCTTAGAGCCATTTCAACCATTTTGCGTACTGCGCAGGTCCACACAGAAGTGATGCCTATGGAAGGACAAATCAACCAAACTGTGTATCAGTGGTCACAGTGTCCTATCTCGTACCTGCCCAATGTATCTCAAACACAAGGAAATTAACAAAATTATGTCTGTCAATAATTATGTCTTCTGAGCGGCAGTAGCTGTGTTTGGAAACAGGCCTTAGCGAATGCAGTTACTTCTTCCCGAAACATTATGTAACAGGACACAGAATTCCCGCTCCTTCCGGCTCAACAGTGGCTCAATGCAAACATCAGCACCGTCAGCTACGATCCACAGCAACCAACCCATACCATGACGTCAATGCCGTAAAAGCTAGGAACCGTGGCTTCAGTGGATACACCACTGATGCGTCCGCCACCTCCTCTCCTACAGCGTGCCCAACTACGCCGTCGGCAACATTTAAATTCTGTGGAACAAAGAGGGCCCCACGAAAGCATGCTTCCCCGGGACCAGTTGTACGAACCAGAAATCTGCTTCCTCTTACTCCAATGGGTCCCAACCCCTATCCACCACAATAGCATACTCAGCCAACATAGTGATGTTGGGAACTACCTCGTTAATAATATTTCAACCACAATTATGTCTGTGATGAATGATATATCGTACTACCAGACTACTAATGGGCACACTCCAGTACTACAAACAGGTTAGCTCCGGATGTCAATTCAAAATAAAATGGCATATAAAACCATTCAGATAAATGCAAGATCGCTCAAGGCAAACAAAGACAGCCTTCGACATTTTCTGCTCGAAGCAAATGTCGACGTTTGTGCCATCGCTGAAACATGGTTCAAACCAAATGAACCATTTCCGATTCCAGAAGATAGAGATAATGGTTACGGTGGTGCAGCGTTGTTGGTAAAACGTGATATCCACTTCTCTGTTGTCAATACTGACAATCAGCATGATACATTGCAAATGGTGGGTATCCGCCTGTGGATCAAGGGCCTCCATATGAATTTAGTCTCAGCATGCATGACAGACCTTCCAAACAACTGTTGTCAACACTAAC
The DNA here is from genome assembly GCF_023864275.1 of Schistocerca cancellata. Classification (NCBI taxonomy): domain Eukaryota; kingdom Metazoa; phylum Arthropoda; class Insecta; order Orthoptera; family Acrididae; genus Schistocerca; species Schistocerca cancellata. The sequence continues at coordinate 571,473,429 of NC_064629.1, forward strand.
TGACTCCACAGGGACACCCCTTCTGCTACTATGTGACGGCCGCAATATGCTGTGGGGCTGCAGCAATCCTAACACAATGGATATACTAGTGGGTGTACTAGATTCGGTAAACCTTATAGTACTAAATGATGGCTCACCGACACGGATAGTCAGACGACATGAAGTCCCGAAGGCTGCAGACTTAAGCATAACATTCCCTTCATTGTTACCGGAATAACGTAGGAAGTGCTAACTGATACTTTAGGTTCGGATCACTTTCCAACTGAAATTGTAATAAACTCACAACATAGAGAGACTGTCAAACTCGCAATCAGCCGGAAATGGAATACAAACAAAACAATGGAACCTATCGAGACACTAGTGGAAGAAAAACTGGAACTGATCATCGAAACTGGGAATCCCGAACGACACTATGGAGTCAGTGAAGCAGCGGAAGTCTTAATACCTCAAAAAAGCCATAAGCGGACTACAACTGTTGTCAACACTAACTGACTCCATAGGGGAACTCCTTCTGCTGCTATGTGACGGCCGCAATACGCTGTGGGGCTGCAGCAATCCTAACACAATGGATATACTAGTGGGTGTACTAGATTCGGTAAACCTTATAGTACTAAATGATGGCTCACCGACACGGATAGTCAGACGACATGAAGTCCCAAAGGCTGCAGACTCAAGCATAACATTCCCTTCATTGTTACCGGAATAACGTAGGAAGTGCTAACTGATACTTTAGGTTCGGATCACTTTGCAACTGAAATTGTAATAAACTCACAACATAGAGAGACTGTCAAACTCGCAATCAGCCGGAAATGGAACACAAACAAAACAATGGAACCTATCGAGACACTAGTGGAAGAAAAACTGGAACTGATCATCGAAACTGGGAATCCCGAACGACACTATGGAGTCAGTGAAGCAGCGGAAGTCTCAATACCTCAAAAAAGCCATAAGCGGACTACTCATAGGCCATCCCCCTGTTGGTGGGATTCAGAATGTGACACAGTTCCCAAAAAACGAAGGAAAGCATTAAGGAAATATAAAACTCTCTGCAGTGATACGAATTTTATTGCTCTTAAGAAAGCACAAGTTTGAGACAACAAAATACTCAAGTAAAAAAAAAAAATGGTCGAGTCAAAATTTCTGCACTGTAGTCTGCAAAGAAGCACCTTTAACCAGGATCTGGAATATAATAAGAAACATAAAAAGTGACCTGACGATGGACATCTGCACACCTCCACCGCCCGAAGACCTTTTAGGATCGGTCCTGTATTTGATAGCCCCACCTGACGTATTGGACAAGGAAGGGTACTGTAACTGATCTGGATTATATTAACTACCTAGTGCTAACGACACACCCCACACAAAAGGATACTGCTGCTGCTCAAAATTTGCAACAGCATATGGTCTCAAAAGACCAATATCGACTCGCTGGAAATATGTCGTATTGTATCCATCCTCAAATCGAGAAAAAGATGTGACAAGCCCGAGTTGTATGGACCTATCGACTTATTACCGTGTTCGGCAAAGGTATTGGAAAGGATTATTAAGCGGAGCTTAGAATTGTGGAAGACATGAAAATATTACTAACAAATCAACTTGGGTTTCGAAAAGGACAAGAGAGAACTGAAATCCTACTACGGTGAGTTATTGACACCGTCTTGTCAATCCTAGGTAAAAAATGGGGAAACCAGATTTCAAAACCATTCGTGCGTAACGTTGTAAGCTTCCTGAGCAACAGGAAAACAATCACTTTGAAACACGGAACTACAGTGGGACCCATAGAAACTAGCAGAGGGCTCCCGCAGGGATCCGTCTTGGCTCCCTTACTTTTTACTTTCTATACTACAGACCTTTATGATCTCTTTGCCAGTGACATCCAAATATTACAATACGCAGACGACTAATGCATTTATTCCGAACACAGTAACCTTCAGTCCTACCATCTGGAAATGCACAACCTGCTCATACTTCTGCATGAGTGGTGCACAGAAAGTGGCTTCGAACTCTATGATTGAAAGTCTACTCTTATGATATTTACTCCCCCTAGGTTCCCACTTCCCCAACCACGCTTCCGGAAGAACATACTTTTCCAGTTACGAAAACAACACAATATCTTGGGATGATTAACGATGATAAACTAAAATGAGCTCCTCACATCCGACATGTCATTACTAGATGTGAAAAAGCCTGCAATCTCATGAGAGTTACGACTGGCGTTTGGTGGGTCTCTGAGCTACGGACAGCGATGACTTTATACCGGTCCCTAGTAAAGATATACTTTGACTATGGACACATGCGTTACGGATCGGCATGGGACAGCCCGCTCCAAAGAATCGACACTACGCAGTACAAAGCCTTGCCTATAGTTACTGGTGCGTTCATGTCTACCCCAACCAACGCATTACTGGTTGAAGCGAATGAACAACCGTTAATGTGGCGACGAATATTCCTCTGCAAGAATTTCCTCCTACAGCTCTATTTCGACGAATACAAGCCCCGCGACGAAAAAATAATCCGTGAATTCACTCACATCCTACAGTGTGTGCGAAAGGTACTGGATAAATAAGCAACTTCCATCCGTCGCGGCTGAATATATGGAGATGCAGATATTAAGGAACAAGGTGTGGAAAAGTCTTCCTTCTGTCGTGCTACAACGGGCCATACGAAACGTCGATACACTCCAGATTGATGCCAGGATCAGTTGAACGTTTCAAAACGGTGACTCAACTAACGCAACAGCAATGGAATTCCTGTCTCACTGTCAGGATGGGTGCGCGGCGTATACAGGTGGGTCCAAGTCTAGTGATGGCGCTGGTAGTGCCTGTTGGGTATCACGAAGCAAACAAAGGCTATACAAGGTGGATCCACATTCCACTATTATGACAGCCGAGGTACAATAAGATACAAACATCTAGGAGCTTCACGACAGTTATAGCACGGCTGAAATTTAATCACTGGAAGTTCAACAAACCCCTTTATCGGCTCAACCTAAGCGCCAGTCCCCTATGTGTTTGCCGAGAGGAAGAAGATCCAAACCACAAAGTCCTGCGATGTCCTCGGAACACGTATCAGATGAACATACTTGTAAGTAATGTTCGGGGTTTTTGTCATCAGCTCCCAAGCAGCCTCCAAAACTTGTTACCATCCTACGATGTAGCAACGTAAAAAATCCTGTACAAGTTCGTCAACAATGCCAACTTAACGATAGAGCTCCCTGTGCTGTTAATCTAATGCTCTTGGTAATTAGAATGCCAGGGGAAGACCAAAGCACAATTAACTGACTATATTCCCACGTGCTACTTAGCAGGCTGTGGTACGCTCAGCCTGTAAATGTCTGTCATTGTGTACCTTCTGTGTATATGTGTCTGAGTACTGGTGTATCTATATGTATGGCTGTAATATCCAAACCTGGGTGTTGTATACTGTTCTCTTGGTCTGTCTAGATAGTACTTTTAGACCTGCACAAATATTCAATTCTCTATCCGCAGCTTTTGAAACAGTTCTTACAGGGCGTACCAAAGAACACTTTATTGCTAATTTAGGTACATAGTCGTTAATATCGATTCAGTCGGGAACGCATAAAATGTATACAGACGGTGATTTATCATTTCTTATTGTATACTTACTTCCAGCATGCTGGATGGTAGTGGACAGCAACTTACTATAGTCAATGAAATTAAAAAAAAACACCAAAGTTGCACGTAAGTTTGTTTTATTCAAATGGCGGCCGGTTAATCAAGTCATCCACATAATTCCTACCATAACACCATAATGTTTGTACGGTGACCACACTGCTTGTATGAGTGGCCAAGTGCAAGGTACTATTTGCAGTGATACGTGCTGCACGCCGCATGCTTCCCCATTGCCTCTATCAATTCCTGGTAGGGGTTCCATACTGAGTAACAGTATTAAATATCGTTCAAACAAGGGTTCTGTAAGCTATCTCCTTGGTGGATTACACTTTCTCAGGATTCTTCTAAGCAATCTGAGTTCGGCATCTGCCTTTCCTATATTTAATTTTGTGTAATTGTTCCACTTTAAGTCACTCGTATGCATACTACTAGATATTTAATGGAGTGCTGTACACTTCACTTTCTGAGATGACCACAGGCAGAAAAATCAGGAGGACTGAGGTTATGTAATCTTCGAGGCCAAGTTACAACCTATCCTTCTTGGACTATATTGGCTCATTAGATGTCGTCTTACAAAAGCAGCAAAATGTGCCAGTGCCGAATCATCCATGTACCACATTCCCCAACCGTGGACCATAGGCGAAACTGGAGCCCAGTTAGCTAATCACTTAGTGGAAATGTTTGTTTCAAATATATTTTTACTAACTAGGACAATGCTGAAAGGTAATGTCTCGAAATTTGTTATTCTGTTCTCAATATCGATTGAGATGTGACATGTCATACATATTATTCGATCGACTTTGGTTCTTCGCGGCCGCAAGTTTCAACCGTCTACCGCTAGAGGGCTCCGAATTGTAGTGTCTAACGTGGCTGTTGTCTAACGTATCTATGTCGGTGAAACTCAGAAAACTGTTCGAAGAGATCTTCCGCACACGGCGCACCCTCTTCTACGGCATGACAACTCCAGGCCATACAAAAAAGCGGCGACATCTGCGATAGTCTGAGGTCTCGAATTCAGTCATCGATCATCCTCCATACAGGCCCGAATTGTCACCAACCGATTTTCATTTAAAACTTAAAACTTAAAGAACACCTTCGATGTTCTTCAAACCCGACAAACCGCCATCCGCTGTCTCCTCCTACCGTCCCATCAGCCTTACCTCGGTCTTCAGCAAGTTCCTCGAATCCATTCTTACCCGACGCATCCACCAGCATATCTGCCAGTACCGCCTCCTTCCTGTCACCCAGTGTGGCTTTCGACCGTCCTTCTCTACCGATGACCTTCTCCTTCTCCTTCACCTCACTCATCTCCTCTCCGAACAGCTCAACTCCCGTCGCTCCGCCATCTTCCTCTCCCTCGACCTTGAACGCGCCTACGACCGTGTGTGGCATTCCGGTCTGCTCTTCAAGCTCCAAACCTTCACCCTTCCTATCAACTACGTCCGTCTGATCGGGTCCTTTATTTCTCAACGTCCTTCCTATGTCACCATCCATAACACGGATTCCTACACATTCTACCCCTCCGCTGGTGTGCCCCAAGGTTCCGTCATCTCCCCTCTTCTATACCTTCTGTATACGGCGGACATGCCGCCGCCTTCTCCCCCCATCTACCTTCTCCAGTACGTCGATGACACCGCCTTCCTTGCCCTCTCTCCCACCCTGAAACGCTCCCAACACCTTCTCCAATCCCATCTTGACCAGTTCACCGCTTGGTGTAACCAGTGGTTGCTCAAGGTCAATCCTTCCGAGACCCAGGCGATCATTGTAGGCAAAGCCACTCATTCCTTCCGTCTCCTCGACTTCTATCTCACCATTTATGGCCGTCCTATCGCCCTCACCCCCACCCTTAAGTACCTTGGCGTCACCCTTGACCGTCGCTGCTCCTGGAACCCCCCTCTCCGGACTATCCAAGCCAAGGCACACTCCTGACTCCATCTCCTCAAGCTCCTTTCTTTCTGGCCACACATGGGGTCTGGACCCCTCCAACATTCTCCGCACCTATAAATCCCTTATCCGCAGTATCCTCTGCTACGCTCATCTCACCTGGATATCCGCCCCTTCTTCCTTTTACAAATCCCTTCAAATACTAGAACGCCATGCGCTCCGCCTCGCCTATTCCATCTGTCTCCCTTTCCCCCATGCGGATCCTGTATGACCTCATTCTGTTCCCGCACCTCCTCCTTTTCCTCAAACGGATACAGATCCTCTACACCTCCCGCAAACTTGATCCCTCTCACCTGCTTGTCTCTCCCATCCTCTCCCACCCCATCCGCTGCTGCGCCTGCATTCCCACATCTCAACTGCTCTCCATCTCTCCACTCTCCATACCCTCACCCAAAGTGGCTGCCACCAACTGCCCCTCCATGATGATGCCCTCATCCCCTCCATCTACCCCTCCTACCAACTTTGATCCTCCTCTACCGCACCCTGTGGTTTTTCTCGAGGGCACCCTCTCTCCCTTCTCTCCCTCCTCCCTTCTTCCCTCCCTCCTCCCCCCGGGCTTCACCTACCCCCCCTACCTTCTTTCCTCCCCTTCCCATCTCCTCTGACACTGGTATCTACAGCCTCCCCTCTCACTCCTCGCCCCCCTTTTTCCCCTTTTGTCAGGTCCCCGGACTTGTACACGTATAGTGAACTTTCGCGCGCCGGAGATCATCGCCTAGTGTTTGTGTGTGCCGTCGTATTCGTGTTCCAGTGTTCCAGTGTTTCATCGTTTGAGCTCCAACGTTCGCGTGTGTCATCTGTCATCTCTGTGCGTGTCCGCTTGTCGGAAAATTTTTATTTCGGATTCTACGCCCGTGAACAGCTCCGTGTGTTTTAATTTTGTGTGTCTACGTTTGTCTATCCACCATGTCTGTTCTGCGATTGTCGTCTTTTGTATCATTAGTTTTATCTGTGGCCGAAGAGCTGCGTAGTATGCCGCTGTGGCCTACCTGTATCAGGTGTGAAATTAACAATAAAGAAAAAAAAAGAACACCTTCGAGGACTTTAACTTGAAAGTGATGAAGCGGTGCAAGTAGAGGTGGGATTGTGACCCGCCAATGAAGTCAAACATTCTGCAGTAGCGGTGTCAACATAGTGGTCTTTCGTTGGAAGAAATGTGTTCGTCATGAGGTTGACTATGTAAAGAAATAAATGTGTCGATATAAAGAACAAAGATATAGAATGTAAAAGTTTGTTTTATTTAAAATGCTTTAATAGTTTTTACGTGATAAATTCGGAGGCGTTACTTTTCAGCGCGCCCTCGTATCTTGCAAAACGCCTCGTTTACGGGAACGTGTTTGCTTCTCTTTCTTATACTTTCACCGCGTCAGTTTTCACTATAATTATGATGCATTCTGTATTTGTGTATACCTGTTCGATGGCCCTTCTGGAAAATGTGGAGTTGAGTTGTGAATTCTTCCAATCACATGGAAGGTTTCGTTCCTCCAGCGATAGTACGACAATCTGCTGCCAGAAGGGAAACGATTTCTTTTGCATTCTCTATCTCTAATCATACAGATGTCCTGTCAGGTCCAGTCGCCTTTTCTCTGTCAAGGTATCTGAGTTGATTTTCTACCCCGCGCTCACACATCTCTATATGTGCCATTTTGTTGTTCGTGCGACGACTGAAAGAAGGGTTCGTAGTACGACCTCCACCGATGAAATGATTTTGGGAAACACGTCGCTATTTGAAACTTCCTGGCAGATTAAAGCTGTGAACCGGATCGGGACTCGAACCTGGGACCTAGCGGCCTTTGCGTTCCTCTGTGGCTACAGCAGGGCGATGCCTGGAAACTGGTCTTGGGCCGCAGACCGGTCGCTGCCTGCAGCGTCACGTGGCTGGCGCTTGCGTCTGACGCACTTGAGCCGCGGCTGCACCGCAGCCACCAGTAATTGGTGCCTAGACAGATTATTCTGTTCCCGAAAATCCCCCACGCCATCATCCGCTCGACCGTGTTCTCTAAACAGAGCTGGTGAAAACAGGAAGATTGCTGCTTCGAGTTATGATATGGTAGTTGAAAGGATTTGTGCGATCGTTCGCTAAATGGTTTTGCTTTCTGGAGGCGGCTAACAAGGGAGACATGCACCCAACTCTTTGTTCTCGAATAGCACATGGGAAAAATTGACCCCTAAACCTTTCCGTGCGACCTCTCATTTCTCTTATTTTGTTACGATGGTCATTTTTCCCCATGTAGCTGGAAGTGAGCAAAATATTTCCGTACCAGGAGGAGAAGAGTGGTGACTTTTTTGAAAGACCTCACCGCAACGAGAAATGGCTTTGATTTAATGATTGCCATCCCAAATTGCGTAGCTTATTCGTAACACTCTCTCCCCCATTTCGCGAAAATACAAAACGAGCTGCTCTTCTTGGGACCTTTTCGATGTCTTCCGCCAGTCCTTATTGGTAAGGATCCCGTACGGCGCAGCAATAGTCTAGCAGAGGACGGACAAGCATAATGTAGTCAGTCTCTTTACCAGATTTGTTGCATCTTGTAAGTGTTCTGCCAATAAATCGTAACCTTTGATTCGCCTTCCCCTCAACATTTACTGTGTGATGGTTCGAATGTAAGTTGTGCCTAATCATAATCCCTAGATGTTTAACTGATTTTACAACTTTAAATTAGCATTACTTATAGCATAACCGAAATGTAGCGGATCCCTTTTAATACTCATGTGGAGGACCTAACACACTTTTATTGTTCAGAATCAATTGTCGGTTTTCGCACCAGGTAAATAGCTTGCTTAATCATTTTGTAGTTGATGAATTCTTCTCGGGTTATCAGCGGAGTGGTGGCGTCGTCTTGTCGCAACGTTTCAATGAGTTTCGTACCCATCGTCTTCTGGCGAAGTAACCCGAAGTAACCCGAGAAGAATTCATCAGTAGAATACGCCGAGAAAGACTGCAATCGTATACATTTTGTAGTTAGTACTGATCTGCCGATGACTTTATTAGACAGTAAACGACAGCACCATCTGCTAACAATCTATGAGGGTTGTTCGCATTATATTCGAAATCCTTTATAAAGATGAGAAGCAGCATAGGGGGAATGCAAGGTATCACTCCTGTTTCATTTGATGATCAGTTACTACGAAATTTGTGCCTCCTGACAGGAAATCATGAATCCAGAATGAAGATGTATTTATTAATAAATTAATGCGCATATTAAAAAGTTAGCCGGCCGGAGTGGCCGAGCGATTCTAGGCGCTACAGTCTGGAACCGCGCGACCGCTACGGTCGCAGGTTCGAATCCTGCCTCGGGCATGGATGCGTGTGATGTCCTTAGGTTAGTTAGGTTGAAGTAGTTCTAAGTTCTAGGGGACTGATGACCTCAGAAGTTGAGTCCCATAGTGCTCAGAGCCATTTGAACCATTTTGCTTAAAAAGTTATTGCAGTGACATTATTACACTAATAATTCTTTGTTAACAAGGATAGGTTGACTGCATTTGGAGTCGTATGAAAGTATGAGAGTTTAAAAACATAATATTGACTTGCACAAAGCATATTTTATGAATGACTCATTCTGACATACACATTAGATTTTCAATAAGTATTGCAGAAAACACACCTCATTAAAATTGAAATGGAATCGCCGTTCAGAAATAACATTTGACGCAACTCATGCCATACGCGAATGACTGTACCGGTAAACAGATTATTCTGTACTATAGCTCTGTTATACCTCACCATGAATGTACTAGGTTTATTCTTTTTCTTTCATTTCACCACACTTTGGGGTATGTTGAGTAAATCAATTTGTAATTCCTTTCTATTAGCCCAGTACTGTTTCATTCTTTCTGATCTTGCTTTCCTTTCTCTTTCAGAGTTTAGGATCGCTCGTTTAGTTTTCGTTTTGACTTGAAACTTCTCTTTCTCCTCTTCGGTTATTCTTTTTTTTTTGTAGTTTTATCTATGAACATATTTTCTCTGATTTAGAATTTTCTTAAGTCTTTCTCCGTTTCCTTAAACCAATCTGGTAGGATTTTCTTGTTTTGGAAGTAATAAATTTTTTTTTTGTTAATCCATTTGGGTTCATTCTGAGAACGAATAAACAAAAAGAATTCTTATTTTCCTCTTTGGGTCTGAGAGTTTTTTCGGTAGTTTCGTAAAGGGTTTCATTTCTGATGTGGATTAATCTGTTGTTGTGGAAGCAGGGGCTGAGGAGTTTTCTTATTCTCTTCCTGTCTTTGATCTCCAGCTTTTCAACTGGGCGGTGACTGGTGATGGACAGTGTTTCGGCTGCATACGGGGTTACCTGTTGTATTACTGTGTTGTAATGTTTTGTTTTTGCATTTCGTGAGAGGGAATAACATTTTGTTATATGTGGATTTGGTGAGCTGGTAGGCCACTTCAACTTTAATTCTTCTAGATTCCTTTGCCCTTTTCCCGAGTGAATTCTATCTAATCCATTCTCCAAGATATTTCAATTTTTGGCGACCTCTATTTTTTTCCCAATTTAAAAATTTTCGGTGTTTTTTTATGTTTGTCATTATCTTTGTCTTTTCGAAGGAGAGTTTGAGACGTGTTTTTCTACTGCTCTTTGTAGTTCGAGTATCTGTTCTTTGCCTTCTTCCCAGGTCTCGGTTAGTAGGACCACATTACAAAGGCTAGACAAATGAGTTTGATGCCTTTGTTTTATGTCCCTAGTCGGATTCAAATATTGATCTCCGTATTCCACTCTCTGACTACTTTTTTTTAGGGCGCAATTAAATAGCAGTGGTGGAATCCATCTCCTTGTCGTTCACCAGTTATTTCGAAAGAGTCAGAGTTCTCCCTTGAATTTCAGTTTGGAGTATATATTGATACAGGAATCTCTGACTAGGCTTGTGGTTTTAATACGCCACTATAGAGACGAAGGATTCCCGGTCTGTTGGGTCGTATGCTTTTTGAAAATCAGTGATAGTGATAAATGTGATGTAGCTCTTGATTTATTATAGGCCATAAAGTTTTTGAGGTTTAAGAACTTCCTTTTCTGAAACCCGCTTGATTTCTCTAAGTTGATGGTCTAATTGGGGTTCTGCTCTATTTAGTATGAGTTTAAAGAATATTTTGTATGTTACGTCTAGTAGTGAGATCCCTCTGTAGTTCTTAGGGTCTGCTTTGAATCTTTTCTACGTGGGTAGATGAAGGCCATCTTCCATTCAACAGAGATTCCTTCATTTATCCAGATTTCTACAGAGGTTTCAGAGAGAGTCTATGATATTTTCGTTGACATTTTTCCAAAGTTCAGCTGTGATTTGGTTTTCTCCCGAGGTTTGAAATGACTGTAGTACCTTGGTAGTGGATGGTTTAGAGTTAGATTTGGTTATTGTTGAGGTCCGTAAAGTTCATTTTTTTCTGTGGGTTCGTCACAGCTGAGAAGGATTCTGAAATATTCTGCCAATAGTTTGGAGTTATCCCTTCTGTTGTGGTCAATAATTCCATTTATTGTTACTGTTAATATTATTATTGCTCCTTTCCAAAACATGATTCCTTCTAATGATACAGGTGTTTGATATACGATCAGAAAAAAAAGAGAACGATATTCGAGCGCAATACAGGCAGACATATAGTCTGCCGTCTTAGCCGGTTCGCTAGCGCCGCTGTTCGAGGGCTGGTGTCCAATAATGGGATTCAACAGGCTCGTGAAACTTTCAACCTTGATATCTCGGAAGTGTTTGAGAAGCACATTGTACTAGACCAATATTTTGTAAGAGTGAACAGGGTAACCCCTTTTCACACGGGAAGCCGTGCATCTAGATGCATTGAGTTGAAGCAGTTCGCTTTACATTGAACCGTACTTGTTTCTTCATATGGGAGGCGCAGAGCTGTCTTCGGCTGACTACATGTGTCGTGTTACTTGTCTACCGAAACGCTGCTACAGTGAGCCGCTTGCCAGCCGTGTGTCACTGCTTATTGTTCTTCGCGCCCAGTTTCTGTATACAGGTTGGTTACAATTGAACTTTCGCTACTTGAGAGGGCGCCCATGAAAAACGAGTGATGATAGGACAATGAAACTTTGGAGAAACGCTTGTAAAGACACACAGAAGAGAAATAACGAATAAGCGATTGAAAGAAACACATTTTAATTTACATATGAGAGGGTAATATTTGCTAATAGTATATAATGGTTACGTTCCAGGTTACAGACGTTGCTCAGGGTGACGGCCATCTGATACTATTTCTCAATTGTAAGCTGCACTTTCCGTACAGTGGACCATGGAACGTTCAGCTGTCGTGACACATTTCATGGACTGCTTGAAAATCACACATTGCAACCAGCATTCTCAGTCATGCCAACAGTGACTTTTTCAACAATTTGTGGTGCTACTGGCCGTCGGCTTCTCTTAGGATCATCTCCAAAATCACCAGTTAATTCGAATTTCCGAATTATGTTCTAGAACACCAATCAGGAAAGAGAACTTCTTCGTATTTCTTTAATCTGTCGATACTCGGGAAGGGCCGCAGCACTATTACTGTTCTCTCGATAAAACAGTTTTCCTAGTAAAACTCTACTCACCTGGTCCATATCAAAATGGTTCAGATGGCTCTGAGCACTATGGGACTTAACATCTGAGGTCATCAGTCCCCTACAACTTAGAACTACTTAAACCTAACTAATCTAAGGACATCACACACATCCATGCCCGAGGCAGGATTCGAAACTGCGACCGTAACAGTCGCGCGGTTCCGGACTGAAGCGCCTAGAACCGCTCGGCCACAGGGGCCGACCCTCGTCCAGACCCAAGTTGAGTGTCTGCAGCTGTAATGCACACTTATGCTTGTGTTTCAAACCTACATCGCTGTACCATTATCGGCGGCTAACGGGAAGCGATGAAACTCACACTAGTAACGACGCTAATCCTGCAGTGCACAGTTTGAACATAATTCCTACAAAGTTGTGTATCCATGTGGTAAGTAGTTTTCCGTCTACACTGGTTCAAGTGGCGAAAGTTTAATTATAACCAGTCTGTATGTTGTTAAGACAGCAACTCTGTTGTTTACGCTCATTGCCCACTGTTGATCACTAGTGTTAAATACAATGTAGTCCTCTGTACGTGTATGAATATGGAGAACACGGTGGCAATATGATATGTGGTGACGTTTACTGCGGAGGCCTCTAGAGTTAACGAGTACTAGAGTTATAATATTACAATAGCCTATAATAAGTAATGACAGACTACAGTAATTTTCGTAGTAGCATTAGTGAGTTAAGACTATAACCGCGTTACCTGTAAGTTAAATGTGTTGTATACATATCGGGCGTTACCTCATTTCAAGCGCTTTGTTTGTGTATGCGAGCAATATCGTGCTAGATTCCCCCAGAAACCCGAATTGGTGAACTGTCTAGCAACTGAGTGAGGGTATATAAAGGGCTGTGTAGCATACAGAGCTTTTTTTTTCTACATAGTTACCTTTCTGTCTGTTACTTAAAAATAAACGATATTTATACCAAAATTGAAATTGTCAATGCTTAATTCAGGTTTTATTCGAAAATTGTTGATTAGAAACGCGAAGCACAGGGATGTTGTAGTAAAAATAAAAAATACAGTTAAGGTCTGTCATACAGCGCTAAAACACGCAATTTCCCGAAAAAGAACGTAAAATTAAAAAAAAAACCGATCAAAAGCATATCAAACATCGCTTCAATACTTCGTCGAGCTTATATAAAACATGTTCCTGAGCATATCAAACATCGCTTCAATACTTCGTAGAGCTTATATAAAACATGTACCTGTTGCTCACGCCGGCCGCGGTGGTCTAGTGGTTCTAGGCGCGCAGTCCGGAACCGCGGGACTGCTACGGTCGCAGGTTCGAATCCTGCCTCGGGCATGGATGTGTGTGATGTCCTTAGGTTAGTTAGGTTTAAGTAGTTCTAAGTTCTAGGGGACTGATGACCACAGAAGTTAAGTCCCATAGTGCTCAGAGCCATTTGAACCATTTTTTTTGTTACTCACAAACAACTTTCACACTTATCAATAATAACAAGAGACTCTTGCCTTTGATCATGATGAAGAACATACTACTGAATACAAAATAACAACAGTAATTAACTAGATATTTTCATATTTTTACATGTGAACTGTACTTTCCTCAAAAGTAATTGCTTTGATTACATAAAAGTGCAGAAATTACGAGATCAGTTGATTTATATTACTTATAAAATGCAATTAATATTTTGTAGGAGTATAAGATACCCAATCGATTAACACTGAACAATGTGTGGTTCTAATTAGATGCAAAACAAACAAACAAAACGCAGAAAGAAGTCGTCGGCTCCCAGTTTCCCTCTCACACATTCAATTATGTGTCTTTCCCTACCAATGGTATCAGCACTACCGGTATTCTTACCATTTGCTACGTCATTTATGTACTGTACCAAAACTACCGAACCGTAGACGTCTAGAGGTAGGTAGAAGCTCGGTTGGAATAAAATATGTAGACTCTACAACATGGATTTCGTTATCTTGCCATCACAGGTCAAGTCCTTCAGCTACTACATGATATCTGAATAACAGTGAGGGCGACTTCGGCTTTGTGCGCAGAAGACCGGCTTCATTGACACACTTCATCCAGATACCCGGCCTCTTGTATGAAAGTGTTCTTATACGTAACACGCATTTCATTCCGTGAGTGGTTCAAGATATCTAAATGGGGCTTTTGGCAAATGATAGTAATCGGAGAGTCACGTACGTTCGTTTCCTGGTTAATAATCTCCAGCTATTAAAGCAATCGAGATACTGAAGCAAGCATTGTTTCAAAACTTTCCAGCAGATCAAAGCTGTTTGTCGTACCGGGACTCGAAACCGGAACCTGAGGTGTAGAGTCGCATCTTAAGCAAATTATTGTTGGCCTATTTTCATGGTTCGCAGTTCTTTCAGAAAGGACGCTCAGGACCTCTTTTCCTGCCCGATGGCGTCAGCTACACACATGCTTTAAATGACTGGGCCTAGTGGTGCCCGTGGGCTTATAGCCAAGCCATCTCGAGTAGGCAGTTGTCCAAGCGACTTGGATCTTTAACTGTGGCATCGTAGTACAGATAATCCATCGTGTGATCTGTGGTAAATAATATAGGCTAAGGCAAAATGAACTGCAAAATCGACTCAGTTAAAGGAGACAAACAACTTGTACTTCAATTAGCCGTCCTTGACCATCGTACAGAATCACGTACTCTGTTTTGCAGGTTCTGTTTCCAGTAGACCTTTGCCACACTGCAGTACTTATATGGATAACTACTGAAAATATCTTACATGCAGATTTTTAATCAACACACTATTAACTATGAATGCAGTGAGTTGTTACATGAGCTTATCTCTTTTGATCAGATGGTCCCATGGAATTAGAACAAATTACAAAAGAAGGTACTTATCACAACGCGTTGTTCCTATAACAAGTTCCAAGGATCACTCAGTAGCAAACAGTGCATAACACCTCCCTGCTACATTATTGGCAGAGACAGATTCGTTCCATCTTTTGGGTATCAGTACTTGAGAACTTTCATAAGGCGTAATCGGCTTAGGCGGAGAATTATAATGCCTCATTACAACAAAACTGAAAATTACTAACTGAGTTTTTTTATGAAAAAGCTTGAAGGACGTATTTTCTGCAGTGTTAGAGAATAAATTCGAGTAAGTTGACACTGCTGTCCTTTGTAGTTTATAACATAAGCTGATTCACCATAGGTCTCTTATCTAAAAAACACTCACCATGCCGAAGGAGAGTAAAGATGTACACCGCTCAACATTAAAACTGCAATATTAGGAAGGAAGGATAGCAAAAAAAGAAATTTTACTTATTGTGTGTACACAGTAGAGTAGAGGGAATACATAATTAAATTTGTTGTTAATTTGGGGATACATAAGTCGCGAAGTTTACTACACAGAGCTTCCACCTATGGCAACAACATTAACTCTAACGTGAATGTGCGACGAGTCGAGCTGTGCTTGGATGGCAGATACGGCTACGTCATTCCATGCTGCTTTAGCTTTGCCTAACTTCAGCAATTATAGTGAAAGGCGAATGATGGCGTGCCACTTCCACGGAAGCCCATGACCTAATGTTTTCAATGGGTGAATGATCTGGAGAATGTGATGGCTAGAGTGACACTTTAATATCCTCTGTGACAGGATAGACCAGGACAGCAGGCTCAAAATTTGGTCTTGCGTCATCTTGTTGGAAGATAGCGTCACTGATACCTGTAAGATAGGCAAAAACACTGGCCTTAGCAAATAATAAATTTAACGACTGCTCTCCAGATTACCGGCTGTGAGAACAGAAGTGATCAGCTTGTGTAACGATTGCCACCCCGCACCATCATGCCAGGTAATGAGTTAGAATGGCGATGAGGAAGGCAGTCTGCAATCTTTTGTTTTCCTCGGAGTTCCATTCACGGGTGCGAGCACTGTGATGCCGTGTACTCTTAAACGGGACTCGTGAGAACAGACGACGTAATGCCCCATCTGTATCCAGAGACGGCACACCAAAATCGGCACACCACTTTCTGTTGCAGTGCCTAGAGAAGCCTGAACAATAGTCGCCAAGCTGAAAGTACATGGATCTTGACGTCGTCGCACTCTCCGTGTGATACTTACTCCGAACTTGCCCATTTACTAACCCAAACATTTCTCATCGGAAACGCTGCAGGAGCGTCTTCATCGCCCCTGCAGTGTGCGGCCTAGAATTGGCATGAAGAAGGAACTGCTCGACAGTTGTGTTATGTGGGCTGCATGACACAGGCGAAATCTCTAACCAGACCCTCATACTTGGCGGGAGACGCTATTCCCTAAGCATCTTTACGTGCTCACTGTTCACTCAAAACTGAAAAGAGCGGCGCGACATGTTCGACTGGCATTCTAGAGACACTGCCCAACACATCTGTGGAAAGCTTTACCAGATTTTCCCAGTGGTTTCCATTTCGCGACTGATCGGAACTTACTTTCTGGACAACCTTCGTATCACGAATCAGTGGCTTCAGCTAGTTATGCCATACCTGAAGAAACGTATGGCGCTCATAACCTCGGTCCCTAAACCCCTTCACAAAATTGTGGATTCTCTTCGTCGTCGAAATGAGTCCATTATCACTGCTAGAGGCGGTGTTACACGGTATTAGCGTGATGTCTACTGGGTAGCCAAAAGCACTAAAATAAATTTAGAATATTTGTGCCCAAAATAACATCGGGATGTACAGTTCCGTGCGACAATTAGCCTATGATGTTAACAGCTCCTAATCGCTTGCCTCAGATTTGATAAATATTCAAGGAGAAAAAGTCGGGAAATAGAATAGCTCCCATTACAGATGTTTGTAGCACCTTTACAAATAACTACAAATCATTATACTGTCAACAAACTTACTGAACCATCGACGACGATTTTGGTTTCAGGGGACATTGACCTTCAAATTTTACATATAAGAGAAACAAAAAAAAAATATGGGATGCAAATATTAATGGTAAATGACGCCAAGACATTATAAGTGCAGAAGTGTACATCTTTGCTGTCCAGATAGAAACAAATGCAACAGTCTTACAATATATCATAAATGTTTCTGAACCTATCATTGGAACGAAGAATAGCCTGACTGCAAATAACTGATTTGAAGGTATTTCAGATCGCAAGATGACATGTCAAAAGCTGACTGTATTGGCCACCATCAGAAAAAAGTAAAATGATATCTCGCTGTTTCCAGGAAAACAAAGGAGGCATGTTTATATGGTTTTAATCTTTCACATGCACAAAAAAGGAACAAGGTATCCCTGCTCTTGTCAACAATGCATGGAGATGTTTGGACAGTTGATGCAAAACACAGATGGTGGCTACACACAGTATGGCCAAGCGAAGAACTTATTCGTTTGACAGACAGAAAGACGATAGCCTCTTAGTCTGCTGTTCGTCATTATGGATCAATATTATATTCCTACGTAGAATGGCTAATTCTAACTGTAAGAATGACGTTAATTCCAGAAAGACCCCTCTTTGTCCCTCAGCGGACCATTCGCAAAGAAGAGGGTAGAACTTGCAGGTATGTACAGTACATCATCATCAAACGAAGAATTTTTTAAGTTTTTCAAAAAAATACACTTCCATTTCATCATCTGAATAAGCCTTCACTGCAAAGTCCAAGAGGTGTTCCACACGCCTGTATTCAAAGGTCTGGTAAACAGTGAACGAGAAAAGCGAAAAGCACTCAACATAGTAACAAGATAAGTTAAGAGTGTAGATATAATGAATGAACGGTTTTGTAAAAGAATACCTACTACTATCATTTAACAATGTCTAAATTAAAATAATTTTATTAATTGTTATTCTTTTATGTTCGCATATAATGTGGTATCAAAATTTGGTTTATTTTCATAAAACAAATGTGGGACAATGTGTCGCTGGTGCACATTTTGTGTGACAGTTTCAGAAATGTACAGCGTTCTGGTTAATAACCACTTGTTGTCGATTTAAATAAAAATTATTGTTGCAGCCAAGTACGCAGAAATTTCGTAGGCTGGTGTTGCAAAACATGCAAACAATACACGTCCGTTGCAACTACCACTTAATACTCCGTTTGTTTCCGCCAGTAACGGAACGGCGTTCACGATCAACTACCGCATGACAGAATACTTGCTGTGGTCCCCGATGTTGTGTCATTAAGTTTAGAAGCGTGCTTCTCTGTTGTCCGTAGGAGCGTCACCTAATACAACGGGAAGAAGATACGTGGAGGTTTTAGATTTCTAATTGCTACGTAATGATAGCCAATACAGATTATATCATTTCGATCGTTTATTACACTTTAAGCACACACTAATTAAACTTAGCTACCGTCTGACTTGGCTATTGGATCGTAGTTTGAAGAGAAGTATTAGTGCGACTACTCTGTACTGATGCCTGTAAACGGTGAAATATATCCAGTGTCTACCATCACACGATACAAATTGTGAGAGATTACTGTAAAAAGTTCTTAATCATTGCAAATAATTCCTGTGCGGGATAGAAGCAGAGTTCCACAAGAATACGTTTGAAGTTAAATTTGGAGACTTGAGTTTTATCACTACCTGCTGAATTGTGCACATCGTTCTGCGTAACGCTTGAGTAAGTGTTATCCAAGTTCAGATGTTTCCTGCTCTTACCAAGTCCTCTTTCCTTCCTAGTATTAAATGATTTACATAAATCTGTCCTTTTCAACAAAAGTAAAATATTTAGTGCTGTGGATCTTAATTACTGTCTTCTTAGCTGAAGAAGAGTAAATTATTAATTTTACCGTAACATGTGTCGTCTCAGGAGTGCAATCGAGCGCACCCAAGGTGAAAGTTCCTCTTAGCAGCCAGTGTAAGAAACAGCTTTTCAAGATCTGCGTTGCAATGTAGCTCTGAAAATTTCTTGACGCTGTTATTGAAGAGCAAATCAGATGGATACGATTCTGATCAACTATGATAGTCTGTGTCGCTAGGGCAAGTTCCACAAATTTTCGCATTTCACAAAAGTGAATCTGTTCATTCCAAAAGACAGTGATGTTAAACAGGTGTCGCACAGTACTACCTAGCATTCTCCTGTTTTCTGCTTGCTTGCACTTTGTATCGTAATTACTAGGAGAGGAAAGATGAGCATAATATTCACTTCAAAAATGAGAAAAATTGTATCTTTTAAGATAACAATTATTATTTCTCAGTGCCCAAATATTACGAGATTCATTTTCTTACAAGAGCGTATACTGACAAAAATTAATATTTTCTTATATCTCGCAGCAACGGCGGCTGTCGTCTCCTTTTTAACAGTAGAAGTATACCTGCTTCGAAAATACGTCCTTCCGTAGTTAAGTCTACTATCAGAAAAAAAACATTAGTGAAGTCACGGAATACACAAGTGTGTTAAAAATCACGGAACGCTAACAAGCCAACGATATTATTTACGGTGCTGCGCTCTCGCAGATGAAAGCGATAATTCAGGTTATGAACTGACACTATATAGGTAAGGCATGTGTCAAAATTTCTTTGTTTCATCGGTAGAATACTTCAGAACAGCAATCATTCTAGAAATGAAATCGTCTACAAAACACTCGTGCGATCCACAGTAGAATATTGCTCGAGTGTTTACGACCCGTACCAAACAGGACTAACAGGGGATATTGAAAGGATATGGTACAAACACTTATACTTCCTCATCCCCCAGGCTGTGGCTAAGCCATGTCTCCGCAATATCCTTTCTTTCAGGAGTGCTAGTTCTGCAAGGTTCGCAGGAGAGCTTCTTTAAAGTTTGGAAGGTAGGAGACGAGGTACTGGCAGAAGTAAAGCTGTGAGTACCGGGCGTGAGTCGTGCTTCGGTAGCTCAGTTGGTAGAGCACTTGCCCGCGAAAGGCAAAGGTCCCGAGTTCGAGTCTCGGTCGGGCACACAGTTTTAATCTGCCAGGAAGTTTCACTTATACTTCCTATTATTGATTATGGTGATGTTATCCTGCAAAGCTTTTCTCATGGAAGCTAGAACTGCTAATGAATGACTGTTTTCGTTATATCTGTGATGTTCGACTCTTTGATCATATTTCACCATCATATACACAGCTATCCTGCTTGCGTGTAGACAAGCGCAGAGATTTCCATACCTTCTACTGCCTCGGCGACGTACATTGTTGTCCATATATCTCTCGTCGACCCCAATGCTCTCGTCTGAACAAAATGGCAGAAACACCTGTTCTCATTAGAGCAAAATACTTTCTATCACATTCCATCGTTCAGCCATTTTCTCGAAGTTCTTCTCAGTAGCAGGAATCCGACTCTGGAATAACCTCCCGCATCATATCGGAGAACTGAACATCTCCAGCTTCAGCAGACAGTTAATGACATATCTATTAAGGCAACAATAATTGTTACCATTGTCCCTGTACACACTCTTTACTCTTGTCCATCCTTCTTTCCAATCATTCTTCCTGATTTTCCAGTATTCTTAGCTGGTGCGATTTCTTTGAGTTTCCTTTCCCCAGAATTAGCTATATCAGAAAATATCTACTTTGTACACCTATAAATTCTTTTTGCATCTGCCAATATCATTGTTGTTATTATTGTCATTATTACTATATATTATTATTATTATTATTATCAGTATTAGTGTCAGCAATAGTACAAGAACTATCAGTATTATTAATGACTCACATTGTCCCTATAGAAATTCATATCATTTTAATGCTATTTGTCATATTAAAATTGTTATTTCTTAGGTAAATATGACGTAAAATAAGGTACTGCAGGTGTGAAAACATGGTCCGATATAAGTGAGGGCCTGATGGCCCTAATCAGATCAGATTAAATAAATAAATAAAATAAAGAAGGGCAGCACGAGTAGACACAGGTTTGTTTGACTCATGTGAGAGCAGCACGAAGATGCTGAAAGACCTGAACTTGCAGTCGCTTGAAGATAGATGCACTTTTCTGGAAATTCTTCTTATCGTTAGAAAGTTCTATAACCAACTTTAAGCGATAAATCTAGGTGTGCTACAACCCCTTTCATATCTCTACCACATGGATCATGAAGACAAGATTAGATTAATTACAGTGCACACAGAGGCTTGTAAGCAATCATTCTTCCCGCGCTCCATACGTGAATCGAACGGGAAGAAGCCCTAATTACTGGCACAATGGGACGTATCCCTGCCGTGCACTTCACAGTGGTTTGCAGAGTATAGACGTAGATGCAGATGTACATGTAGTTTCAGAAGGCTTAGAAAATATGCCACCCCTGCATACTCAGTTTGACATCAGCTGTACAATTTGTGCTGGACGGAGACTCAAACCCGAATTTCCCACTTACCGCGGTAATCGCAACTCAGTGGTTATTACAGTGGTCACATCATGGACTGTGCGTCAACTGTGGGCTGTTACGACTGCACGTCTTCTGCTTTCTTTTGGAGTGCACACCGCCTACCAGGCGGCTGCTTGGTGGGGGATACGGGTAAGTCCCTCTCCCACCACGAGGCAGCGAGTTCATAGCTCGCTAGCTGGTGCACTCCGCGTGAAGGCACATAATTTATACCACTTGCTCGCCTCTCTTTTTGCTGCATCGACATGAGTCCGCCAACATTACGTTCAGAAGGATGGGTAAAATTTAACTATAAATACCTTCAGAGCATCATAAAAGTAAATAACAGTAACCTATTACTGGGACCCACCACGGACAGTTATGTCATATCAGTTACAGGAAACCTGCGAGGAGATGTCGTTGAAATGTAAGGACTCGAATAAATATGATAAAATATTAAGTAGACTTATTAAGATCGGTGCACAACATATTAGTGCTATAATCACTCATCGATGCAAGGTATCTTCAGGTGTTGTCAGCGTCCAGACAGATTAAAATACTCGTAAAAAGATCAGGACAATTACAGACATATTTCCGCGCTACCAGAGTCTCGATGGATTGTGAGGGAACAGCAAAACGTATAGATAGACATAAGTTCACGAAAGCTTTACCGAGCCAGGTGGCGCAGTGGTTAGCACACTGGACTCACATTCGGGAGGACGACGGTTCGATCCCGTCTCCAGCCATCCTGATTTAGGTTTTCCGTGATTTCCCTAAAGCGTTTCAGGCAAATGCCGGGATGGTTCCTTTGAAAGGGCACGGTCGATTTCCTTCCCAATTCTTCCCTAACCCGAGCTTGCGCTCCGTCTCTAATGACCTCGTTGTCGACGGGACGTTAAACACTGACCACCACCACCACCACGAAAGCGTTTTCACTTCAGTTAAGCAGCATTGACTGCAGAAGAATCTTTCTCCTAGATTGCACATACGAGACTTTGTCCAAGATCCTATGCGGGAGAATCGAGGAACAGTTAGAACAGGAATTAGGTGAATAACAGGGAGGCTTCAGACCATGGAGAAGCAATCCAGAGCAGATCATTAGTTTAAAATTGATTATGGCATACTACATGAAATGGAACAAACCTATGGCAAAGCATTTGTAGACTTTAAGAAGGCATATAAACTGTCTCGATCGACCTTCACTACTAAAAATTTTAAGGTATTTGGGTCGCCATCCAAAAATAATTAAATTATCAGAACTTACTCTCACCAACACCAAATCGAAAGTGAAATTCAGAAGAGAAATTTCGTAAACACTCATAAAACAGGCTTAAAACAAGGTGACTGCCTAACACCATTACTATTAAACTGTGTACTGGAACACATACTGACAGCTTAGTACAAGGATAACGCTAGGAACATAAGAATTGGAAGTACGAAAAATGATATAAATTTAAACTGCTTGGATTTTTCTGATGATCTTGCTCTCTTACCCAAAAATGTTCAAGGAATCAGACAACAAGTTAAATCACTACGAGAATAGCACAGAAAATTTGCTTTTGACTGTTGTTGTTGTTGTTGTGATCTTCAGTCCTGAGACTGATTTGATGCAGCTCTCCATGGTACTCTATCCTGTGCAAACTTCTTCATCTCCCAGTACCTACCGCAACCTACACCCTTCTGAATCTGCTTAGTGTATTCATCTCTTGGTCTCCCTCTACAATTTTTACCCTCCACGCTGCCCTCCAGTACTAAATTGGTGATCCCTTGATGCCTCAGGGCATGTCCTACCAACCGATCCCTTCTTGTAGTCAAGTTGTGCCACAAATTTCTCTTCTCCCCAATTCTATTCAATACCTCCTCATTAGTTATGTGATCTACCCATCTAATCTTCAGCATTCTTCTGTACCACCACATTTCGATAGCTTCTATTCTCTTCTTGTCTAAACTATTTATCGTCCATGTTTCACTTCCATACATGGCTACACTCCATACAAATACTTTCAGAAACGACTTCCTGACTCTTAAATCTATCATTTGAAAACACGAAAATTATGCTAGCTGATCCACCACTTGTAAACAAAATTATAACAGAAGAATAGGAAATCAAATGGTCAATTTAATATTTAAGTGAAATCGCAACACACAATCTGAGACATCGATATGACAAAACAGAATAAAAAGCTGAACAAAGAAAATTACATTATCGAAAACACCTGCAGCAAAAAAGCCTATCTATAGCTGCAAAATTAAAACATTACAAAACAGTTTCATAACCAGAAATAGCATATGCAGCTACAAACCTTCTTAAATACAATTAATACAGCAGAAACTGACGAAATACTAAAGACAGAAAGAAGAATAGTTAGGACACGCATATATAAACGATGTGAAGTAAATGAGCATCGGAGAACGGTTCAGATGAAACAGTATACAAGAAACTATAACCAGTAATGAGCACGATTAGGAAGAACCTGTCTCATTCTTTGGACATCTGATGAGAACACCAGAAAGCAAAATTAGTAAGTGAATAACAGAAAAATTGTGGACTAGTTGGAGCAACATTAAATGTATCACAGAAATTAAGGAAGACGTAAAAGAACTCCAAATTGCAGTAGATCTAAAAAACAAACCAGAGAAAAACAAAATACTGCAGGACACACAAACCAGACTACAAACGAAGATTAGGAAAAGTACAGGAAGAGTGATCTCAGACGAAGAAAGAAAGAAAATATCTGGAAGACTTAAGAAATATTGGGCAGATTGAAGAGCAAAACACACTTTATATCATAATAAATTACAATAATGATTATATAGCCACTGTATTATTGAATTATCCTATTGAATTATTATTGAACAGAATGGTATTACTGAATAACAACAACTTGTAGAACCCTTTGTATAACTGGCTAGAGTGGTCCAGTGAAGGCCAAAATGTAAATAATAATAATAAACATTACGAGAACATTAGCACTCTGTTATACAAGTACTAGATGACTTAACCTAATTATAATTTAAGAAGTACAATGGTAAAAAGGACTTATCCACTTGTAAGAGATTTTCATACTTCAACAACGAATACGAATACATAGGCCACTAATATTAATAGTATACTCCTATTGCAACTACGTACGCTAGTGGAATTTATTTTTAATGTTGAGTAATGTGTTGGTTCGCATTAATCGGAGGAAAGCGCACACTCTTTAATTTTTTAGTTGTGTGACTTGTTTCTCTACCCATTCTGTACCAGATGTCTTAAAGGGATACATTGAAACTCAACAGGCGCCAATTTTGTAACTGACTGCGAAAACAAAATCATTAATGAATTATAAATTCTGAAAAAATAGTATCCGAGAACAAGTAACTTTAATTATTCTACTTACAAGGAATCATCACAAAGAAAAACAACTAAGTGAGCACATAAAGATGCTTAGGGAATAGCGTCTCCCGCCAAGTATGAGGGCCTGGTTAGAGGTTTCGCCTGTGTCATGCAGCCCACATAACACAACTGTCGAGCAGTTCCTTCTTCATGCCAATTCTAGGCCGCACACTGCAGGGGAAATAAAGACGCTCCTGCAGCGTTTCCGATGAGAAATGTTTGATCACCCACAATACAGTCCGTAATTGGCTCCCCCGGAGTCTCATCTCTGCTCACAAGAACCGCTGGCTATGAAGACAAAATTTGTCCACAGACAACGAGCTGCAGACCAGTGCAGATAACTGGCCGAAAGCACAGGCGGCTGCTTTCTATGACGAGGATATTGGAAAGTTGATACAACACTACGACAGAACTCGAAGTTGGAGTGACGACTATGTAGAGAAGTAGGTGGAAGGTGTATCTAACTGTTGCAAATAAAATGTTTATATTTTTCGCTGTGGTTTCCATTTCGCAACCGATCGGAACTTACTTTCTGGACAACCCTCGTAAAATCATGTAGACCTACCAAAGTGCGGAATGTCGACTATCACGTTTCAGCCAAATAGCCCTACACATTTTCTAAGGATTTCATATCGGGTGATTTAGTGTGCCAGGAGAATCGCGATAGGTTTCCAGAGTATTATTCCAAATACGACCGTATGCGTACAACCTTGGGAGCACCGCGGCTATCGTCTTGGAGGATGGGAGTGTCCACAACATACCCCCCCATGAAGATGTAGAAAAAGTGCAACACTTGATAACCGAGAATGCTGAAATAAACATCCTGGTTCAATGTGCATGTAACCTGAATGGAAGGGCTCAAGTAATAATGGGAGAAACACTCTCCAAAGTATCACAGAATAACCCCCGGCCTGAACTACGCCCTTCACGCACTTCGCTGTTTGACATATTGAAGGCGTACCACTTTATGTGCCACTGTGAGCAATGGTCATTGCGAGATACCCGACACCAAATGTACATCACATTGTTTCCTCCGCAATGCTCGGCCTGTGTTCACTGAGAGCAGCAGTTTCAGTAAGGTTTGAACCGGATACATTGTCAAGGCGAGATACTAGCCTTCGGTGCTTGTCGGGTACAATCTTTCTATGAACGCTGTTCTGATGCTGTGTTACATGGTTGCGAGTGGTATACCATCCATTGTAGACAGCCTACATGATTACCCTGCAATTCACGTTTAATTGCCTAGCAGAAGGTTCATCAAACCACATTCAAGCTATTTCTCTACCATTCCACTTTTGAACAGCGTGCGAGTTCTGATTTCTCTTATTTTATTTTGAAGATTATTTCTCCGTATGTAGATATTTTCAGAGGAGAAAGGTAGTGACTGAAATTTCATGAGAAGATCCTGCCACAACGAAGAACGCGTATGTTTTAATGATCGCCGCCCCAATTCACGTGTCATATCTGTGGCACCATCTCCCTGTTTCGCGATAATATAAATTTTTTGTGGCACTATCGTCAGTAACATCACCTTTGTTACCGCTGGTGTACTTTAGATACAACCAGAATCTCATTGGGTTTTCTGCCAGATTTCGAGACAAAGTGTCATTGTGGAAACTACTGAAAGTATCTCGCTTTGAAGTTCGCACTAAATTTTGAGATTCTGTAAAAATTCACCAATCTTGGGGGTTTTGCGTTCTTTGAAATGTGGCATGCTTTTTTCGTTGCTTCTGCAACAGTGCTCTGTCCTGTTTTGTTTCCCGTGAGGGATCAGTGCCATCTCTTATTAATATATTTGGTATCTACTCTCTATTACCGTCGACAGAATTCCTTTGAGTTTAAACCACATACGGCGTACCCTTACATAATAAGATAGGAAGGAGTGGAGACTGTCTCTTAGGAAGGCGTGGCTTTTTGAATAGATCATTTTCCGTTGATTTGTGGTGGGTTTGCATGTTACAGTATTCAGTATCGTCACAACAAGCTTGTCATAATGAATCCCTGAATCCGTCATGATGCTCTCTATTTACTAAAGATTATTTGTTGCTAAGAGATCAAGTATGTTTTCGTAACCATTTACACTTCGAGTGTGCTCCTGAACTAGTTATTCAAAATAATTTTCTGAGAACATATTCAGTATGATTTCAGACGATGTTTCATGTTTACCACTGACTTTAAATATGTAACAGTTGGCGTTGATAAATGAAGAAGTCGGGCAACCTCATTCAAAGTGTGATCATTGGCAGTTTCAAATACAAGCAGCTCCTCTCTGACATTCTGTCATGTCTCCACGTCAACCCATCTTAGAGCGCTAATTCGATAGTCTACTGGCAGACAGTGCCGTGACATACGTCAGTGGTGGAGGGTAACGTGGCTGGCTAGTATGAGTTTACACCATCCACATCGCTCCAAAGCGACCAGCTTGCTTCTCTAAGCGGATGAGTAATATTTTTTCCGGTGAGCTTAGTTAGTGAAATGGGCAAAACTTTGACGAGAGTCATGTACACTCACATCATTGGTATTCTGATAGGTTAAAATTAACAATGTTATCAGTATAAATGGATCTGTCAATAAATGACGTGCTTCCTCCACAGGTTCGACATTCATTGCACTACCTTCCAAAAATGAAACATAATGTTGTCAACAGCGGGACGACACCTCCTAACAGAAGATCTGTATTCCAGCGATGATGACCATTTCGTCCTTGGACTATTCACTCAACTGAGGTTTCTTGTTCAGTGTTTGAATATCCCTCACCAAACTGGTAACTCTTGGCATAAGCAATACTTTCTGTAGGGGCATCATCTGCACACCCGATTTAATCGAGGAAATCGCTTTACCTACTTCCCTTCTCACAGTTGACTTGGTCTCAATCTGTGTTCTATTACTGTTTATCTTCGACGTGTTTACAGTGAATCAGTTCAAATACTAAAAATATGTATACCAGGGTCACAAGAAGCTGCAGTAGTATCTTCTGTCGAATTAATCATAGTAAATGACTCAGTGTGTCGAACTTCCATCCTCTACTAGATCTCACCCAACACTGAATTTACACTGGTAGGCACTGCATCAACACTTCAAATAGTGCATGCACAATAATAATAAAAGAACAACTGATAGTGTCAGAGTAAACCTGGTGTAAATTACTAGGTTTGCATATTTAAAACAGACTTACTTTAGGTAGAACCACAGTCTGGAATCGATACACAGCAGACACAACATCTAAATCGAGGGGCAGACTGAACCCATAAACTCGAAGCGGTAGGAGAATATAACAACATCGTTTATATTTGCTAAAATTTATTGTACCTGGTTTAAAATGTGCTTCCACACTGCGTATGACGAACAACACAATCTTGTTACCGTTGATGAGAACAAAAATTTATATCCTCTGTCAATGGGCCGCCTAGTCTGTAAGGTGGCAACCCGTAGTATATAAACTAAAGTGATTAGAACTACAACAGTAGCGTTTGATACAGCTCTCAGTAATAATGGACGAAAACAGAACAAAATTGCGGCCTCTTACGACACAATTAATCTAGGAACTGATCATGAAGTTCACGTCTAAATATCAAGTACCAATGCCTTGTAATTAATGGAGAGCACCATCAAATGTACTGCAGAGGGTACTTCCCATTGCATCAGTTATTAGGGTTTCTTCCCGTTCCATTCATTTATGGAGCGAAGGGAGAATGATTGTTTAAATGCCTCTGTATACGCTGTAATTAATCTAAGCTTGTCCCTCCGAAATAACAATAGATAAATGGTTTTAGTATATTCCAAATGACATCATTGAAAGCCAGTTCTTGAAATGTTGTGTAGGCTTTCTCGGGATACTTTACGTATGTCTTCAGTTGTCTGCCAGTTCAGTTTCTTCAGCATATCTGCGACACTCTCCCTCGACCACACAAACCTGCAACCATTCGTGCTACACTTCTCTGTATACCTACAATATCTCGTGTTTGTCCTATCTGGTACGGATTCCAAACACTTAATCAATATTATAGGATGGGCCGCATTGTACCACTTTGAAACCTTATTAAGATCCGACCGAACATTTGTGCAGCTTTTTTTCACAGAGTTCTTCATTGGAGACAACTGTATCACCTGCTAAAAGTCTAAAGTTACTATTAATACTGTCTGCAAAGTCATTAATATACAACGTGTGCAGCAAAGCTCCCAACATACTTCCCTGAGGCACACCCGAAGTTACGTCTACATCTGGTGATGTCTCTCCACTCAAGATAACATGTTGCGTCCTCCCTACAAAGAATCGAGTCACAAATGTCTCTTGATACCCTAAACGATAGTACTTTTCATAACAAGGGTAGGCTTAATATTGAGACCAATGCTTTTCGGAAATCAAAAAACACTGCATATTGTGTAAAGATATAAGAAAATGAAGAAGTAGTTCGTTTTAGTAATTCTTTTAAGAAACATTTTAAAGATCTGCTGCTGAAACGGTCACAAGAGGGAGGTCTGAAAAGGAACACATAAGAAAAAC
Organism: Schistocerca cancellata; assembly: GCF_023864275.1. Classification (NCBI taxonomy): domain Eukaryota; kingdom Metazoa; phylum Arthropoda; class Insecta; order Orthoptera; family Acrididae; genus Schistocerca; species Schistocerca cancellata. Next base: position 571,502,675 of record NC_064629.1, read on the forward strand.
GTTCTACATTAGAGCGGCTAAATGAGAATGGCTGACACGGTTTATTTTGATTTCTAGGAAGTTCCTAGGAGAAAATTTGCAATTATAAGCACACAAATTGCAATGGCGACACTAGAAGGAATTAGCAAGTCAATGACAACATCCATAGGAACTGAAAAGGAGTGACGTTGCTGAATAAGGAGGGACAGGAAGATGCGATACCTATGACTAATAGATGAATAACGACAGTATATTTCCAATATCTCATACGTCGATCGGTACGCCGAGCATCCTGCGAAAGCGATGTCATAAACAGCTGCGGATCTGGTGAGAAAACATTTATCATTCCATGGGTTCCGTCTGAACAGCTATGACTTCACGAAATAGTCCACTTGAGATGATATACACTCCTGGAAATTGAAATAAGAACACCGTGAATTCATTGTCCCAGGAAGGGGAAACTTTATTGACACATTCCTGGGGTCAGATACATCACATGATCACACTGACAGAACCACAGGCACATAGACACAGGCAACAGAGCATGCACAATGTCGGCACTAGTACAGTGTATATCCACCTTTCGCAGCAATGCAGGATGCTATTCTCCCATGAAGACGATCGTAGAGATGCTGGATGTAGTCCTGTGGAACGGCTTGCCATGCCATTTCCACCTGGCGCCTCAGTTGGACCAGCGTTCGTGCTGGACGTGCAGACCGCGTGAGACGACGCTTCATCCAGTCCCAAACATGCTCAATGGGGGACAGATCCGGAGATCTTGCTGGCCAGGGTAGTTGACTTACACCTTCTAGAGCACGTTGGGTGGCACGGGATACATGCGGACGTGCATTGTCCTGTTGGAACAGCAAGTTCCCTTGCCGGTCTAGGAATGGTAGAACGATGGGTTCGATGACGGTTTGGATGTACCGTGCACTATTCAGTGTTCCCTCGACAATCACCAGTGGTGTACGGCCAGTGTAGGAGATCGCTCCCCACACCATGATGCCGGGTGTTGACCCTGTGTGCCTCGGTCGTATGCAGTCCTGATTGTGGCGCTCACCTGCACGGCGCCAAACACGCATACGACCATCATTGGCACCAAGGCAGAAGCGACTCTCATCGCTGAAGACGACACGTCTCCATTCGTCCCTCCATTCACGCCTGTCGCGACACCACTGGAGGCGGGCTGCACGATGTTGGGGCGTGAGCGGAAGACGGCCTAACGGTGTGCGGGACCGTAGCCCAGCTTCATGGAGACGGTTGCGAATGGTCCTCGCCGATACCCCAGGAGCAACAGTGTCCCTAATTTGCTGGGAAGTGGCGGTGCGGTCCCCTACGGCACTGCGTAGGATCCTACGGTCTTGGCGTGCATCCGTGCGTCGCTGCGGTCCGGTCCCAGGTCGACGGGCACGTGCACCTTCCGCCGACCACTGGCGACAACATCGATGTACTGTGGAGACCTCACGCCCCACGTGTTGAGCAATTCGGCGGTACGTCCACCCGGCCTCCCGCATGCCCACTATACGCCGTCGCTCAAAGTCCGTCAACTGCACATACGGTTCACGTCCACGCTGTGGGCTGAGGATGACACGGCGGCCGGTTGGAACCGTTGGGCCTTCCAAGGCCTGTTCGGACGGAGATTAGTTTTAAATAAAAGGCTGGAAATCGGCTTTATTAAAAGAACTTGAAATTTATAAACATCTTGCTAAGAGAAACGGTAACACTTTGAACGATCAGTTGCCACTCGCGAGTAAGCACTTCCTTCATGGATTTAAATCGCTACTCACGGTCACGTAATACGTGTTTACCGATCTCCGCTAACATCGGTGAGTGTGCCGTTTCCCTCAAAATATTTCCTCTCTATTGTTGAACTATTGACATTTCAGAACACAGGGTGTCGTTTTTCGTGGCCTTTTCCGCGCATGTTCGCGGCTGGTATTCCCAAAAATTGTATTTGTACAGTTAAGCCGAAGGTTCTCATTTTTTATGTTTCGATATAACTCTATCCATTTTATTCTTTCCTCCATCTTTCTGTAACAGAATTAATTTTCTGAAATAGAATTGTATATAGCGCCTATTGCATTCCAGTTTTCCTTGTCCCTTAAGCTTCTGTAGTGTTCAGAGGAAGTTTCTCTTTTTAGTGACGTTGTTTTATCTTACATTTTCTGTCCTTTCCCTATGCATTTGTAACAGTAGTCTTCTGTAAATAGAACTCTAGCTTTTGCTCGCTGAATTTACGTACAGTATTACTCTCTCAGCAAATGTATTAGAGATTTTATACATAATGTATACTTGTAAATGTATTGCATTATTAGTAGTCTTGTAGAAGCAATTTTCATTCTTACTTTAATGTGAAATCCGGTTATTTAACGCAAACAAGGCGTAGTTGTTAAGTGCATGTATTTAGCGCCCTTGCAGCCCACTTTTTCTTTATCGTAGCTTTGAATAGTTGGCCTTTGACACTGGCAAAGTGAATACTTGGTTATGTAAATATTGAGTCCTGTTATAGTTTTATGTTGACAAGAGTCTTTACCAGTGGGCGAATACATTCGTGCATTTATTCTGATTGTAATCTGGCTGCTGTCTTAAACCACGGCATGTGACGTTTCTGGCTTTTATATCAATTTTATATATGACAATGGCCGCCCGGCTTCAGCTAATGTGACTTACCATCATGTGATGTAACAAATGAGTACGCTTACTTCACAAATATTTTTCTGTTATTAATATTTTTATGTATGTAAAAATAGTTTGTAATCGGTTATATACATTTTAGCGCCCTCTCCTTCTGAAGAAAACGTTTTTAGAAATATCGAAACCTAGATCAAGGGCTAAATAAAACTTTGGTTTACAACTGATTGACTGATTTTTCAACTTCTTCAAATTAATGCAGTTGCTGATTCGCAGCCATGTTCAAGATTTTGAAACATGGAGGAGAGCTCGCTTGCAGCAGCAGATTTGTCCACAAGGCTTTTTAAGGTCGTCTTGAGAATGTTCTGTGAATGATGCATCATCAGTGAATAAAATGTTGCTTACAAGTAAGTTCTCGTGATAGCGCTTGGGTCTGAGTAACGATATGTTGTAAAATTTCTCGTCAGCCCTGGTATGTAGATGGATACCCAGGTATTTTTCGCCCAAAGCAACTTTGAGAAGTAACGAGAAGTACATGCGAAACAAGGTAGGGGGCGGTACAGAGCCTTGACGAACTCCTCTTTCACAAGAAAAGGATCTGATGTGCTTCATCCAAATAAATACAGCATCCCCCATATCGTCGTGAAAAGCTCTGATCACCTTCAAGAGTTTTGGAGGACACTTTATGCTCACTAGTAAAGAATACAGTCTCTCTCTGCTGTCTGTGTCATATGCCTCATGTAAGTCGATAGAAGCAACGAACAATGGGGTCTTCTGCTCAGGGCATTTTTCCTGAATCCGTCGGAGTGTGAAAATCATATTAGAAGTCATCGCTGGGCTCGAAGCCCACATTGAGACTCAGGTTACACACACAATCTTCTCCAGGCAGCTCAGCACCACATGGTCAAACGCTGTTCCAACGATTATCTGCAGTGAAATTCTGCAGTAGCAATTGAAATCACCGCAGTTGTCTCAAATTGTACATAGAGTGACGTTACTTATATTGCGCATATCCTAAGGCACAGTACCCTCAGTCCAATATTTCAATAAAAGGTTGTAGAGCACTGGGAGGAGTGGCACCAGTTTGATAAGTTGTTGTATTTACCAGGGCATCTCCAGCTTTTGATATGATGTTGATCAGATGAGAGCAGAGGTTCCAATAGTGGTTCACCCATCGTTGCAGTTGTTGATTAATTACAATCTGTGATGACTGTTCCATCGATCTCCTTAAGTGGGGCAGTTTTCTTAAGGGTGGCCCCAATGACCTATTTGATGCCTGAATACACTCTGCAGATGATTCCATCGTCGACACACTCCTGTAAACGTGCACAAAGTTTCTCCCTGTATGTATTAATGCAGTTATGGATTGTGTGCTGAACTATTGCCTCTGCTTTGCTTAAATCCCTATGAGTGGCATTGGAAGGGTTTTAGTGCCATTTAATATTTGCCTGACGCTTAGAATCAAGGAGGGATGTCAAGAAATGAATACTCTCGAGGAACCAATCCAGGTACTTTGCTTTCACAGTGCCAAACGGGGTGGCATCCGTACGGTAAGAAGTGACTCCTTTTCAGCCAGTCTAAGTGATCGGTGAGCTTGGGTCTCAGGTGTTAGTTTCTTTCCGAACTCTATCACCAAATATTTCTCTTGTACCAGGGTCCTTAATTTTGCAAAAATTGATGTTTGTTTTGCTAAGTGTTTTAACAGAGTGAATCTTTATAGGCACGAAACTAACTTTTGTCACGACTAGTTTATGATAAGTGTCACAATCAGAACTATGGAAAGAGATCGTGTGGAGTGTGGAGAAAATGGCGGTCATCATTTCTCTTAGTTAACACATTGCGTTCGACTCCAACTGTGCGGACGGCTCACGTAAATAAACGTTTTTCGTTCTGCACGTGTTTTCTGAGACCTGTTGCTCATGCCAGTAACTATCTTATTTTTCAAAAGATTATATATGAATTCGAGGGATCAGTGCATTGAACAACAGTATCAACTTATTTTTATCTTTCATTTTACCGCCAAGAATCAGTATCGCGAAATAGCCACTGCTATAGTTGTTGCCTTACGCGGTATTGTGCGAAAACTGTCGATGGAATGCGAGATTCTTGCTGAACTCTTTACGGACAATTGTTCTGATGTTCCAAGTGATCCAGATGATGTTACTGATAGTGGTAGTGGAAGTGAAGAAGAAAACAATACGGCTATAATCAACCGAAGTGAGATAATTGTGAACCATTTAGATGACGAAGCTTCTGACAGTGGAAGTTGGCTGAAGGGCAAGATTATTATTTTAGAAACATTTAGAGGAATTCCATGTGTAAAAGTATTTCCCAGTGAGGTCAAAAGCGTTATACGCACTGTGGAATTATTTCTAGGGGATGAATTGTTCGATCAGATGTCGACACAATCAAACTTGTCTTACGAACGAAACAAAACGATTATAAAGAATCTCCCAAGTTGAACTGAAAAAATTTCTGGGCGTGGTTATCTTGACGGGACAAATAAAAAAAGATTATTTGAAGGATTATTGGCCAATAGATCCTCTAACAGAGGCACTGACTTTCGGCAAGCTCACGAGCAGAAATCAATTTGATTAGGTTTGGAAATCGCGGCATTTCAATGACAATTCCTTACAGAGCGGTAAGGAAAACACACTCTACAAAATCGGACCTGTGCTAAAGTACCTCCTAGATAAATTTCAGATCGTATACAAACCTGAACAGGAGCTTTCTGTTAATGAAGCAATACCATGGAGAAGGCGACTTCGTTTCCAGACATATAATCCTGGAAAACTTATCACATGTGGTTTACTTGTTCGTGTGGTTTGGGAAAGTGTAAGTGGATATATCTCCAATCTAGAAATATGCACTGGGGAAGGAAAAACGCTTCAAGACATTTTTCTCTCTGTTCTTTCACCTCACCTTGGCATGTGGCACCACGTTTGTCAAGACAATTATTACAACAGTTCAGCTGTCGCCAAAACATTTCTGGAAAGGAAAATAAGAGTTTATGGTACAATATGAATCAATAGAGGTCTTCTTCACTGTCTACAAGCAGAAGCCAAATCTCTAGGGGAAGGTGACACTACTTTTTGAAGACAAGGTGAGATTTTGCTGCAGATATGGAAAGATAAAATGGAGGTGAGAATGATAACAACAATTCACGATGCGTCAATGGTTGCGACAGAAAAAAAAAGAGACACGACATAGGGAAATCATACAGAAAACAAAATGTATTGTGATGTGCAATAACTTTATGAATGGCGTGGACAAAGCTGATCAATATATTTCGTATTGTGGGATAATGCGGAAAACCAATAAATGGACAAAGTAGGTAGTTTAGTTTCTCATAAATTCAGATATACAAAAAAAAGTAACTAAAAGAAGTTGGAAGAGCTTGGACAAGTGATCAACAAGTTGGCGCAGCACCCGTGGAGGAAACTGCAGAAATCAGACGTAGAAAACGAGCAACTGCTAAGGATCCGCAGCGCATCGTGAAAGAAATGAAACAAGATACTACGGCCAGTCTTGTAAAGTACCGTTACATAAAGGCGTCTGTTTCCAGATGTATCACACTCTTTAAGAATATCAGAACATCATACAAACATATCTGCCAAATTTAATCAGCATCAGACGCCGGTAAGTGCAGATACATTCAAATAAAGAGGGTACGCGCATTTAGCCGGCGCCTTACGAAAATCGCCGGCAACTGCAACAATAACCGCGGCTGGGCATCCGAAATGCAATGTGTTAATATAAGATCTAGCTGAAGCCAATATTTGGAGCGAGGTTGTATCCAGGAAACGTTGTGCCTAGACTTGCATTTGAAGTAATGTTAAAGACGCACCGTTCTCATTCATCTTGCCCACTCCGTGTGAGCCCGGGCAGTTTGACAAGGCAGCAGAATCACATCCAATACGGGCACTTAAAGTCGCCTAGAATGCAAAGGCGGTCCGCTGGGTGCACTCCCTGCATTACTTCGCTGAGATGTTCGTAAGACTGATCTTTAAGTCCGTAGTAAATATCAGCGTTGGTGCGTATACAGCTGTCACTGTCATTGGTCCACTGCTAGTTGAGCCGGCCGTGGTGGCCGAGCGGTTCTAGGCACTACAGTCTGGAGCTGCGCGACCGCAACGGTCGCAGGTTCGAATCCTGCCTCGGGCATGGATGTGTGTGACGTCCTCAGGTTAGTTAGGTTTAAGTAGTTCTAAGTTCTAGGGGACTGATGACCTCAGAAGTTAAGTCCCGTAGTGCTCAGAGCCATTTGAACCATTTGAAGTGCGAAAGAATAAGCTGGCAGCCATACATGTACTTTCTTTGAAAATCTTCCAACCAATCTGATGGAACTTGCATCTCAAACTATAGAACCTACGGAAGAAATCATAACTTAACAATTTGATAAATGCTGTGTATTAGTCCCCACACCAAATGTGAGTCTGAAACTGTGATCATACTTAAATTACTGGCCATTAAAATTGCTGCACCACAAAGATGACGTGCTACAGACGCGAAATTTAACCGACAGGAAGGAGATGCTGTGATATGCAAATGATTAGCTTTTCAGAGCATTCACACAAGATTGGTGCCGGTGGCGACACCTACAACGCGCTGACATGAGGAAAGTTTCCAACCGATTTCACATACACAAACAGCAGTTGACCGGCGTTGCCTGGTGAAACGTTGTTGTGATGCCTCGTGTAAGGAGGAGAAATGCGTACCATCACGTTTCCGACTTTGATAAAGGTCGGATTGTAGGCTATAGCGATTGCGCTTTATCATATCGCGACAATGCTGCTTGCGTTGGTCGAGATCCAATGACTGTTAGCAGAATATGGAATCGGTGGGTTCAGGAGGGTAATACGGAACGCCGTGCTGGATCCCAACGGCCTCGTATCACTGTCGAGATGACAGGCATCTTATCCGCATGGTTGTAACGGATCGCGCAGCCACGTCTCGATCCCTGAGTCAACAGATAGGGACGTTTGCAAGACAACAACCATCTGCACGAACAGTTCGACGATGTTTGCAGTAGCATGGACTTATCAGCTCGGAGACCATGGCTGCGGTTACCCTTGACGCTGCATCACAGACAGGAGCGCCTGCGATGGTGTACTCAACGACGAACCTGGGTGCACGATTGGCAAAACGTCATTTTTTCGGATGAATCCAGGTTCTGTTTACAGCATCATGATGGTCGCATCCGTGAGTGGAGACATCGCGGTGAACGCTCATTGGAAGCGTGTATTCGTTATCGCCATACTGGCGTATCACCCGGCGTGATGGTGCCACTGGTTACGTCTCAGTCACCTCTTGTTCGCATTGACGGCACTTTGAACAGTGGACGTTACATTTCAGATGTGTTACGACCCGTGGATCTACCCTTCATTCGATCCCTGCTAAACCCTACATTTCAGCAGGATAATGCACGACCGCATATTGCAGGTCCTGTACGGGCCTTTCTGGATACAGAAAATGTTCGACTGCTGCCCTGGCCAGCACATTCTCCAGATCTCTCACCAATTGAAAACGTCTGGTCAATGGTGGCCGAGCAACTGGCTCGTCACAATACGCCAGTCACTACTCTTGATGAACTGTGGTATCGTGTTGAAGCTGCATGGGCAGCTGTACTTGTACACGCCATCCAAGCTCTGTTTGACTCAATGGCCAAGCGTATCAAGGACGTTATTACTGCCAGAGGTGGTTGTTCTGGGTAGTGATTTATCAGGATCTATGCACCCAAATTGAGTGAAAATGTAAGCACATTTCAGTTCTAGTATAATATATTTGTCCAATGAATAACCGTTTATCATCTGCATTTCTTCTTGGTGTAGCAATTTTAATGGCCAGTAGTGTACATTAATTCATACAGGGTTGTCGTTGTTGTGGTCTTCAGTCCTGAGACTGGTTTGGTGCAGCTCTCCATGCTACTCTATCCTGTGCAAGCTTCTTCATCTCCCAGTACCTACTGCAACCTACATCCTTCTGAATCTGCTTAGTGTATTCATCTCTTGATCTCCCTCTACGATTTTTACCCTCCACGCTGCAGTCCAATACTAAATTGGTGTATCCTTGATGCCTCAGAACATGTCCTACCAACCGATCCCTTCTGCTGGTCAAGTTGTGCCACAAACTTCTCCTCTCCCCAATCCTATTGAATACTTCCTCATTAGTTATGTGATCTACCCATCTAATCTTCAGCATTCTTCTGTAGCACCACATTTCGAAAGCTTCTATTCTCTTCTTGTCCAAACTATTTATCGTCCATGTTTCACTTCCATACATGGCTACACTACATACAAATACTTTCAGAAATGACTTCGTGATACTTAAATCTATACTCGATGTTAACAAATTTCTCTTCTTCAGAAACGCTTTCCTTGCCATTGCCAATCTACATTTTATATCCTCTCTACTTCGACCATCATCAGTTATTTTGCTCCCCAAATAGCAAAACTCCGTAACTTCTTTAAGTGTGTCATTTCCTAATCTAATTCCCTCAGCATCACCCGACTTAATTCGACTACATTCCATTATCCTCGTTTTGCTTTTGTTGATGTTCATCTTATATCCTCCTTTCAAGACACTATCCATTCCATTCAACTGCTCTTCCAAGTCCTTTGCTGTCTCTGACAGAATTACAATGTCATCGGCGAACCTCAAAGTTTTTGAAACTTCCTGGCAGTTTTTATTTCTTCTCCATGGATTTTAATACCTACTCCGAATTTTTCTTTTGTTTCCTTCACTGCTTGTTCAATATACAGGTTGAATAACATCGGGGAGAGGCTACAACCCTGTCTTACTCCCTTCCCAACCACTGCTTCCCTTTCATGTCCCTCGACTCTTATAACTGCCATCTGGTTCCTGTACAAATTGTAAATAGCCTTTCGCTCCCTGTATTTTACCCCTGCCACCTTTAGAATTTGAAAGAGAGTATTCCAGTCAACATTGTCAAAAGCTTTCTCTAAGTCCACAAATGCTAGAAACGTAGGTTTGCCTTTCCTTAACTTTCTTTTAAGATAAGTCGTAAGGTCAGTATTGCCTCACGTGTTCCAGTGTTTCTACGGAATCCAAACTGATCTTCCCCGAGGTCGGCTTCTACTAGTTTTTCCATTCGTCTGTATAGAATTCGTGTTAGTATTTTGCAGCTGTGGCTTATTAAACTGATTGTTCGGTAATTTTCACATCTGTCAACACCTGCGTTCTTTGGGATTGCAATTATTATATTCTTCTTGAAGTCTGAAGGTACTTCGCCTGTTTCATACATCTTGCTCACCAGATGGTAGAGTTTTGACAGGACTGGCTCTCCCAAGGCCGTCAGTAGTTCCAATGGAATGTTGTCTACTCCGGGGGCCTTGTTCCGACTCAGGTCTTTGAGTGCTCTGTCAAACTCTTCACGCAGTATCGTATCTCCCATTTCATCTTCATCTACATCCTCTTCCATTTCCATAAAATTGTCCTCAAGTACATCGCCCTTGTATAGACCCTCTATATACTCCTTCCACCTTTCTGCTTTCCCTTTTATGCTTAGAACTGGGTTTCCATCTGAGCCCTTGATGTTCATACAAGTGGTTCTCTTTTCTCCAAAGGTCTCTTTAATTTTCCTGTAGGCAGTATGTAACGGAACTGAAATGATGGTGGGCTGACAGTAATTTGGAGCCCGCGCGTCGGAAACGGGCGCGCTTGTGTGAGACTGCCAGGGAGTGCACCCTGATGCCATCTATTGGCGAAGCTGGGAATTAGCGCTGCCTGTCAGACAATGCATGTGGCGACCGTGACAGGACTAACCAAGTTTGTAGAATAATGGCTGCAATAAAAGTGTTTTGTATAAACTTGTAGTTTCAAGAAATTTTTAAATTTAAAATTCTGTTGTAGACAAATATACCACAATTGGAAGTTCAAGACGACAACCTGCAAAGCAGCAAAAGAAAGTCCAATAGTAGGAGCTAAACAAGTAATACTTGGTTTAATAAACATTTCTATTAGGCACGAAATACAGCAGCATAAGATGGAGTCGAATAGTAACAAGCAAGACGAAAACATTACAAGGTCAGACAATGCACTAAGCTATTGGAGTCAAATGTATTCTTTTTCTTGGTAATTATAAGTTATTACTGTATAATTTAATGTTGTAAAGCGCTAGTAGTAAATTATTATGACTGGTATGAACTCCAGGGTAGTAAATATAAATATTCTTAAATACTAAATGATTTCGGTAAAAAGGTGGTAGGGGAACGCCCCCACTCTTGGTGATACGAGCGTAGCTAGGGGTAGCTGGAGACACAGGGACTGAACAATGGAATGGCCTGGGGAGTGTTGACGTGATCGGACGTGCGTAACTGTGCTCACGCAAAAGTGATTGTGCAACAGCGAAGAGGCGAATATCGTCGCCGTTTTTGGAGTAAAACGCAACGAATGGTTGTTGAAGCCGCCTTTATGCCACTGGGGCTGATTGTAAGAGTTCCTGTGCCCAGATTTTATGGCGGACGTGCAGTAGCTTATACGAGTGCTACAGCTCATAGTTCCAGCCGCCATTAAGGGCATGAGGCGTGAAGAGCTGCGTTAGCCACATGCATCTCACCACCAGCAACGACACGTCTACCCAAGGCAAGACTGCTTGCAATTGTTAAGTCGAACTTTGTATACATGTAAAAGGAGAATACCAGTTTTCTTTTATGCAAGTGCAGAGGACAGAATATAGTAATGAGTAAAATTACGACGCATGTTGTTCATTGTAAAGTGTAGTAACCTCAAACATAGTATAGTGAAATCAGACTGAGGCCACCATCGCCTCTTTCATTTACAATTCTTTTGGTTGTAGAATACTTTAGCGTATAAGAATGTTGAAAAGAGCAATGGTCACACCAGAATGAGTCGCCTATTTATAGTTACTTAAATTTTTCTGAGCAACCTTTCAAGTAAAGTCACTTAACTAATTCTGTATCAATGGTCCAAAGAGTAATATCCAAAATCATTAAATAAGTTGAAGGATAGAATTTTGTTAACCGAAGTTGCATAACCTGTCTTGGTAGTAATTACCAAGCCAACTCACAGAAATTGAGAGAGTGTTTGCTTTGTAGAATCATCTAGAATGATCAGAAATAGTAATATTCAGAATTAAGTTTAAATTCAACTCAAGCCATTTCACTTTGAAACGAGCCAAAAATTGATTTATTCTTTTGCTCCTTCAGAGCTGGCGACCGTAGTTATAAGTATTTTCAGGAGGATTCGACGGTAAGTCTGCTGCTCTCGTCGTGCTGATAGGATTATCCACTGCTGCTAGCAGTGGTGATTGGATACATAAGCTCACTACCAAGTTAAGTGGGTCAGGTAGGCAGTGTTACCGTGTGAACTGTAGGGCACTGTAGGCCGTGGATCGAATCCGTTCAATCATCACAGCTCTTAGGGAAATAGTCCGGTTAGGAGTGTACTAATCATTAGGAGTAACGGTCAAAAATGTATACGCAAGTGAATTTAGCGAGGTCCACGTAGCACCTAGTTAATGTGGTGCAATGGCGAGGGTAGGAGTGGAGCAAAAGTGAGCTGAGCTTGTGGCAGCTGTGCTGGATTCAAATATTAACTACGTGAATTCACTACTGCCTCTTACCATCGGGACTGAGCTATTTACAGTTAAAATACGTAGCAGTAAGCGCAAAGGCGTGACAGCTACAAGTCCGTATTGGTTTTATACATACGGAATTGGGAAGTGGGTCATTCCGTCAGTGGAGGGGGTTAAAACAACCGAGTCAGTGGAGAACATACCCCATTTACTGATGGAAAGATTCAGCGGTTCGGTCGCAAGTATCTATCTTACCACTAGTGAGATAAGCCTCTACATCCTTACATTTGTCCTCTAGCCATACCTGCTTAGCCATTTTGCACTTCCTGTCGATCTCATTTTTGAGACGTTTGTAATCCTTTTTGCCTGCTTCATTTACTGCATTTTTATATTTTCTCCTTTCATCAATTAAATTCAATATTTCTTCTGTTACCCAAGGATTTCTATTAGCCCTCGTCTTTTTAACTACTTGATCCTCTGCTGCCTTCACTACTTCATCCCTCAAAGCTACCCATTCTTCTTCTACTGTATTTCTTTCTCCCATTCCTGTCAATTGTTCCCTTATGCTCTCCCTGAAACTCTGTGCAACCTCTGGTTCTTTCAGTTTATCCAGGTCCCATCTCCTTAAATTCCCACCTTTTTGCAGTTTCTTCAGTTTTAATCTACAGGTCATAACCAATAGATTGTGATCAGGGTCCACATCTGCCCCTGGAAATGTCTTACAATTTAAAACCTGATTCCTAAATCTCTGTCTTAATATTATATAATCTATCTGATACCTTCTAGTATTTCCAGGATTCTTCCATGTATACAATCTTGTTTTATGATTCTTGAACCACGTGTTAGCTATGATTAAGTTATGCTCTGTGCAAAATTCTACCAGACGGTCCTCTTTCATTTCTCTCCCCCAATCCATATTCACCCACTATGTTTCCTTCTCTCCCTTTTCCTACACTCCAATTCTAGTCACCCATGACTATTAAATTTTCGTTCCCTTCACTATCTGAATAATTTCTTTTATCTCATCATACATTTCTTCAATTTCTTCGTCATCTGCAGAGCTAGTTGGCATATAAACTTGTACTACTGTAGTAGGTGTGGGCTTCGTATCTATCTTGGCCACAGCAATGCGTTCGCTGTGCTTTTTGTAGTAGCTTACCCGCATTCCTATTTCCCTATTCATTATTAAATGCAGGGACGGATTCCTGACAGGCAATGGAGGAAAAATGGTCCTGTGAATACGTGTACGGAAATGGATGGTGTGTGTGCAACTACAACAAATCGCCCCGGAACTCAGTAAAGAGCTGCATCGCATCCACGTCGTAACAGATGTTCAAAGTGGCCTCCAAAGGATGCAGTGCACGCTTTGACACGTCGAGTCTTGGATTGCCTAACTCTTTCGCACGTTCTCTTCAAATAGCTTCACAGAAGTCGTGAAGATGCTGTTGAAGGGTTGAAGGGTCTACATATCAGGAAGTGGTTCAGCATACACAACGCTTTTCAGATGCCCCGAGAGGTAAAAATCCAAGGGCTTTAAGTCCAGTGATCTAGCAGGCCACGCTAAAGGTCCTGCGTGTCCTACCCAACGTCCGGGGAAGATGTTGTTGAGGTGTCGGCGAACTGTAATGCGGAAGTGGGGTGAGGGGACTCCGTCATGTGGAAACCACACAGCCTGTCGTATTGCCAAAGCATATTCTCAAGCAGTCCAGGCAGAGTATTCCGCAGGAAGTTCAGGTTTTGTAGAATAATAACCGATCGAAGTATGTGGTCAAGAAGAATCCCTGCCCACACATTGAAGCTAAACCGATGCTGATGGGACGCCTCAATCGTTCCCCGAGGATTGTCTGTAGTCCACAGATGACAATTATGCAGACTGATGTGGTAGAGGTTGCTTCGTCGGTAGAGAAGACTGATGACAGAAATCACATAATTTTGATGGTCTGGTGCAAAAACCATCGACAAAATCCTTCCTATAGAGGGAAATCCGCTGCTGATATTTGTACTCGTTGCAGGTGATAGGGGTAATACACATATTCGTACTGTGGCTTACACCATGTTGGGAGGCAACTTTCCTGGAGCTTGTGCTAGGGTTCATCTCAATATCCTGTAGAACCCGCCCCTCCAAATCTGGTGTACGCACAGTAGACCACCTCCCTGCATGTAGATCTGTCCGAAATGACCCATGATCAGACAAAAGCCCAAAAAAGACTTGAAATGTTGAGTGACGTGGCTGTGTCTGTGAGGGTGCTTGTTTTGCTATATGCATGCTTCCTCTCGACCATTTCCATCAGCTTGGCCGTACACAGACATTATCTCGGCTTGTTCTCGGCATGGATACCGGACCATTCTGCTAATGGAAAATGTTCAAGGACTCACACAAATAAACACGTGTAGTATCATATCTAAAACATTTCATGATTGTTTCTCAATATGCAAACATTCTTTTCATACCCATTGGTTCCAAGATGAACGCATTAACTTTTTTATAAGAATATTGAATTCATTGCGTTCAGAAATGATGGACAGGCTATTACCAGCTTCAATACAAACATTCTACTGTAAAAGCCGTTCCGAGATGTGAAATGTATCAAGACATGAATAACTGCAACATGGTTAACATATAGTTACCATGGAATACACTGGAATGATCTGGAAGTAACGTAGACATACTCATATGTGGTAGCCGTGCTGAGGAACTTTGACCATAAAGATACAATTGTTTATGCAAAAGGTGGTGAGAAATGAACTTGGATGCATGCCATAAATAAATATGCCTCGATATGGAATCTAGAAGTGTATGATTGTTCAGTACTTTGTATTTTGAAGAAAAATAATAACTTTATGCCTATCTCAGAAAATTTAAAATTATTATTGTGTTGGGCGATGCGTAAATGATTTTTTAAAAAAATAGCAGTATTGTATATGTTACCTACAAAAACATTGCTCCGAACCATATGGTATATACTACTCACTGACAGCTTTCACTTGAGTGAAGGAGATGCCACCCCTCTCCACCACACATGTCATCTCGTGAATGCCAACACCTTGGCAGTGTACAGTATATAAGTGTGGCTGTTTTGTGGTTGTTTTATCATTGCTATTATAAAACATAGTAGCAGCAGCAGCACCAATGATACAGCGAGTGGGAGCAACAGTCAGCAACTGTGATTTGAAGTGGTGCACAAGAACTTATTGTCTGAACTAGTATGATTGCATGTTGAAAAGTAATGCCTCCGAAATTTTTATGTGATAACTCTTGACGCTTATTAAATAAAACAAACGCTATTAACAGTCTACACCTTTATTCTTCATGTCTACATATTTATTTCTCTGTGTAGTCACCCTGGCGACAAACACAGTTCTCCCAACGAGAGACCAGCTTGTTGATATCGTCATTGTAACCTCACCTCTGCTTGCACTACTTCAGCACTATCAAATTGAAATCCTCAAAGGCCATCTTTAAATTTTGGAACTGATGAAAGTTGGATGGGGTCAAGTTGGGGCTGTACGGAGGATAATCTATGATAGTAAACCCAAGCCACTGAATTAATGCACATATCGCAATGCTCATGTGTGGGTTGGCGTTGTCATGCTGGAGGAGAGGGTCCTCCATGTGTGGACGAACTCTTCAGATTCGAAACTCGATTACAACGTGCTGTTTCTCATCCAGCGACGTAGTTACGTTACACCATTCCATGTTATTCCCTACAGTTTAGGGCCCTCTAGCGGCAGAAGGCTGAAAATATGTAGACATGATTAGCAGAAATTTAGAATGTTAACAATGCCTGTTTTCTTTTAAAAGCTTTAAGACTTTTCACGTGAAACATTTGGAGGCATTACTTATCAGCACGCTCTCGTTGTAAGTAGGCTGTTTAGGTTTTTATGTTGGTAGCGCCACGTAGCGCTCTGTATGAAAATCACTGACTGTGCTGTGTGCAGTCTGTGGCTGGTTTGCATTGTTGGAATATTTGCTATTATAGTCTTGGGCAGTTGGAAGTGAACAGCGCATACCGTTGCGCAGCTGGAGGTGAGCCGCCAGCAGTGGTGGATGTGTGGAGAGAGATGGCAGAATTTTGAGAGCGGACGATCTGGACGTGTGTCCATCAGAAAGAGTAAATTTGTAATATTAGATATCATGAACTGATATATATATATATATATATATATATATATATATATATATATATATATATATATATATATATATACACTCCTGGAAATGGAAAAAAGAACACATTGACACCGGTGTGTCAGACCCACCATACTTGCTCCGGACACTGCGAGAGGGCTGTACAAGCAATCATCACACGCACGGCACAGCGGACACACCAGGAACCGCGGTGTTGGCCGTCGAATGGCGCTAGCTGCGCAGCATTTGTGCACCGCCGCCGTCAGTGTCAGCCGGTTTGCCGTGGCATACGGAGCTCCATCGCAGTCTTTAACACTGGTAGCATGCCGCGACAGCGTGGACGTGAACCGTATGTGCAGTTGACGGACTTTGAGCGAGGGCGTATAGTGGGCATGCGGGAGGCCGGGTGGACGTACCGCCGAAATGCTCAACACGTGGGGCGTGAGGTCTCCACAGTACATCGATGTTGTCGCCAGTGGTCGGCGGAAGGTGCACGTGCCCGTCGACCTGGGACCGGACCGCAGCGACGCACGGATGCACGCCAAGACCGTAGGATCGTACGCAGTGCTGTAGGGGACCGCACCGCCACTTCCCAGCAAATTAGGGACACTGTTGCTCCTGGGGTATCGGCGAGGACCATTCGCAACCGTCTCCATGAAGCTGGGCTACGGTCCCGCACACCGTTAGGCCGTCTTCCGCTCACGCCCCAACATCGTGCAGCCCGCCTCCAGTGGTGTCGCGACAGGCGTGAATGGAGGGACGAATGGAGACGTGTCGTCTTCAGCGATGAGAGTCGCTTCTGCCTTGGTGCCAATGATGGTCGTATGCGTGTTTGGCGCCGTGCAGGTGAGCGCCACAATCAGGACTGCATACGACCGAGGCACACAGGGCCAACACCCGGCATCATGGTGTGGGGAGCGATCTCCTACACTGGCCGTACACCACTGGTGATCGTCGAGGGGACACTGAATAGTGCACGGTACATCCAAACCGTCATCGAACCCATCGTTCTACCATTCCTAGACCGGCAAGGGAACTTGCTGTTCCAACAGGACAATGCACGTCCGCATGTATCCCGTGCCACCCAACGTGCTCTAGAAGGTGTAAGTCAACTACCCTGGCCAGCAAGATCTCCGGATCTGTCCCCCATTGAGCATGTTTGGGACTGGATGAAGCGTCGTCTCACGCGGTCTGCACGTCCAGCACGAACGCTGGTCCAACTGAGGCGCCAGGTGGAAATGGCATGGCAAGCCGTTCCACAGGACTACATCCAGCATCTCTACGATCGTCTCCATGGGAGAATAGCAGCCTGCATTGCTGCGAAAGGTAGATATACACTGTACTAGTGCCGACATTGTGCATGCTCTGTTGCCTGTGTCTATGTGCCTGTGGTTCTGTCAGTGTGATCATGTGATGTATAGGTTATTGTTAGTCAGGGCCATTCTTTTGTAGGGATTAGTGAAAGTCAGATTGCGTTGCGCTAAAAAAAAATGTGTGTCAGTTTAGTGATGATCGGATTAAGTAAAGAGAGAAATTTCTGAGTACGTTCAGTTTTGCTCAGCTGTTTGAAAATCAAATAACGTAAGAGGTTTATCAGCGCAGTAATTCATAATTTTTCTAAGGGAACGTTTCGTCGTATATGTATTCGAAACTGTTGTAGAAGATTTTATTTAAATGATATGTGTTTTTACAGATGTCAGTCAGGTTGTCTTGCATTATTTTCGATGTTGATGAAGTCAGTCAGGTGCCTCAGTCACAGCAGGTAAGTTCAGATAGTAGGTATTGAACACATTGTGTATGTGCATGTGTATGTGTGTGTGTGTGTGTGTGTGTGTGTGTGTGTGTGTGTGTGTGCCGACACCAGGTACATCATGAGAACAATGGCCTGAATCATCCTGGAATCCACAACCAGTACTTTCTCATCTGGAGGAGTTCAGTATTAGAATGAAAGCGCAAATACATTGGTCAGCCATAGCTCCTCCATCTGCCCTAATGGAAGTAACAGTGATGTGTATCATGTACTTCGAGCCATAGAATTACCATTTATAGTGATTTGAGATGTACTTGGAAATATAATCTACAAGAACATATCGAGAATTCGTCCTGGTATAAAGATCTGATCCTGTTCCTGAACTCATGCCATTATGTTTGGGAATGGGATGTCTCCAACATATTTGAGGCTCGTGATACACCACATAAAATGCAGTGTGAACTTATGTTGTGAATTAAATGTGGTATTTAAATGATCCCATTGTTACTGCGCCTGTACATTAATGGGCGCAACTTGGCGTGATGTCCTGGAGCACCCTACTTACTGAGTAGTATGAGAAATCCGTTAGGACAGGAATACAGACTCGTTTCTCTAAGTTTCAGTGAAGAGATTCTGGGAAAGCCTTAAGCAGGATTCCGTACTTGGACATTCGTATATATGTTTAAAGTCCATTACACGGAGGTTTTCTCATACACTGAGGCGCCAAAGAAACTGGTACAGGCATGCGTATTCAAATACGTAAACTGCCAGAATACGGCGCTGTGGTTGGCAACGCCAATATAAGACGACAAATGTCTGGCACAGTTGCTAGATCGGTTACTGCTGCTACAACGGCAGGTTATCAAGATTTAAGTGAGTTTGAACGTGGTGTTATAGTCGGCGTACGAGCCATGGGACACAGCATCTCCGAGGTAGCAATGAAGTGGCGATTTTCCCGTACGACCATTTTACAATTGTGTACCGTGAATATCAGGTATCTGGTAAAACGTCAAATCTCCGACATCGCTGCGGGCGGAAAAAGATCCTGCATGAACGGGACCAACGACGGTTGAAGAGAATCATTCAACATGACAGAAGTGCAACGCTTCCGCAAATTACTGCAAATTTCAATGCTGGGCACTCAACAAGTGTCAGCGTGCGAGCCATTCAACGGAACATCATCGATATGAGCTTTCAGAGTCGAAGGCCCACTCGGGTACCCTTGATGACTGCACGACACAATGCTTTTCGCCTCGCCTGGGCCCGTCAACACCGAAGTTGGACTGTTGATGACTGGATGGTCGGACGAGTCTCGTTTCAAACTGTATTGAGCGGATGGGCGTGTACGGCTTTGGAGACAACCTCATAAATCCATGGACCCTGCATGTCAGCAGAGGACTGTTCAAGCTGGTGGAGGATCTGTAATGGAGTGAAGCATGTGCAGCTGGAGTGATATGGGACCCCTGATACGTCTAGATACGACTCTGACGGGTAACATGAACGTATGCATCCTGTCTGATCACCTGAATTCACTTATTATGTTCATTGTACATTCTGACGGACTTAGGCAATTCCAGCAGGACAATGCGACACCCCAAATGCTCAGAATTGCTACAGAGTGGTTGCAGGAACACTTTTTTGAATTTAAACCCTTCCGCTGACCATCAAACTCCCCAGACATGAGAATTATTGAGCATATCTGGGATGCCTTGCAATGTGCTTTTCAGAAGAGATCGTCACCTCCTCATACTCTTACGGATCGTGGATAGCCGTGCAGCATTCATGGTGTCAGTTTCCTCTAACACTACTTCAGAAATTAGTCGAGTCCATGCCACGTTGTGTTGCGGCACTTCTGCGTGTTCGCTGGGTTGCTACACTATATTAGTTTCTTTGGCTCTTCAGTGTCTATCCATTTTCCAAAGAGATATAGACTGCTCTGCAAAATTTAAGATAGGACGCCACGTGGCGAGAGGTCAGCATCATTATAGCCCCAAATCTGGCTGCGATCCCACACACAAGAGGCAGTTGAAGGAACAGGGAAAAGCAGTATGTGTCAGTCAACAACTAGTTACAGTGCACAGTGGTGGTGGTGTTATTCATTACAACATGGCCAAAGACAACATTTGGATGAGTTCACACGAGGTACAATCATCATCTGAAAGAAGGATGCAGTGTGACGATTGTAGCTCTGGAGTTTAGTTTGCTCACAGCATTGTTTCATGTGCATGGGTAGTGTTCCGAGCCACAGATCAAGAAGAGACTCAAGTCAAGTAGTCGGTGCAACTGTAACCTCATTTAACAGGGCTGCAAGGCATGCTATCTCACGCTCTGCAGAGGCACTGTGACTGCATGGAGGTGGTCACTTTGCTTGACGACCAATGCGTTGTGTTCCGTTAACACCTGCATATCGACAGCACCGTTTGCGATGGTGCCAAGAGCGTAGGGACTGGACCAAAGAGGAGTGGAGTCTCGTGCTCTTCTTGGATGAGAGCAGATTCACTCTGAGTAGTGATTCTGGACATACCCTCATATGGCGAGAGGTGGGAACACGTAATTCAGCCAGGAACATTGTCGATCGTTTGGTGGCCCAGGTGTTACGATTTGATGAGGCATAATGTTGCATGGGCGTACTGACCTCCAAATGTTCAGGTGTTAAGGTTTGAGGAGGCATAATGAGATATGGCTGAACTGACCTCCAAATCTTTGTAAACACTACGTTCACTCGTCACAGTTACTGTGGCACTTCACTCGTTCCCCATGCATGTCTTTTCTGGGGGAGGGGGGCATTCGGCACTGATTTAATTTTTATGGAGGACACTGCGCAGCCGTATCGAACTGCACAGGTGGAGGAGCTCTTCGAACGAGAGGATGAACTGACCTGGCCGTTACCCCGACTTAAATCCCATCGAGCACGCGTGGAATGCTTGAGGTAGAAGTATTTTAGCACCTCCGCGTCCACCAACGACCATGCAGCAGTTGTCGACTGCGATGGTGGAAGAATGGAACGCCGTACTACAAGAACTCCTTACCAATCCTGCAGCCAGCAAGGGAGCACGTTGCAGAGCATGCATTGCCCTCCGGGGTGAACGCACAACCTATTAATAACTGCGTCTCACCCTTTTTTCTATTGTCCAGGGGCCATCGTAAATCACGATGACTTCAGTATAATTCTTGTCGTTGAATAAAAGTGGCATTTCTGTTCGTCTCATTGCGTATTTCCTTCAGTTACTTTCTGTGGCAATCTGTAGCAGTTCTTTATATGTATGGTCCAAGTTTCATCGAGCTATATTATTTGGCTGTGACACATCATGCGAAACTTTCTTCGTACTTAAGTTTTGCATGCCAGTGTAGGTAATGGAAATGACGTTCTTTAAGTTCAAAATTCTGGTCACGCCTGCTTTACTTGTCCCCTTCTGGCCTGGGCAAATGTTTTTAGACAGAAGCACAGCGGAAGAGTAAATACCACATATGTAGTATTCATCGGTATTATAATCATAATGGCATAGAATTCTCAGTCAAACTTCAGAACACAGCAAAATTTCAATTCGTGTAAATGACTTAGAAAAAATTTGTCTAAAAAGATTGAGCATTAAGTTATCAGGCTATTCCACTTTTCCCAATTAATACGTCAGCACAGGAAACATGCTGATTTATTGCTGCCCTGTGATGGCTGTAAACAAAATTACTGCTGGGTCAAGAACATGTCCTTCTGTATTTCGTCTTAATTGAGTGCAGAGGGCCATGCTTGACATGTTTATTTGTGATATCTGAATCTATTTTACTTGGGCAAACAATTAGCAGTACCAAAGGGATAGCTCTACACAGGACCCAGTACGTGTAGAGATACCCACCATGGCAACAAGCCAGCCACTGTGGCCGAGTGGTTCTAGGCACTTCAGTCAAGAACTGCGCTGCTGCTACTGTCGCAGGTTCGAATCCTGCCTCGGGCATGGATGTGTGTGATGTCGTTAGGTTAGTTAGGTTTAAGTAGTTCTAAGTCAAGGGGACTGATGACCTCACATTTTAAGTCCCATAGTGCTTAGAACCATTTGACCCATGGCAAAAAAGTTCTTAACGTTTAATAATTTCCTATGCAAGAAGCAGATACCTTTCGTTGTGTATGCTGACTTTGAATACCTTATCGTTTCTGTGTCTCTGTCCTTCACATACAGTATCTGATCAAAAGTATTCGCTTACCTATTAGTGGCCATTAATAGGGGGAGTGTCCAACTTTGCCTTTATAACAGCTTGTGCTCTGCTGGGAACACTTTCAATGAGGTATATGAATGTCTGTAGAGAAATGGCAGCCTATTGTTGCTCAAAAGCAGAAACCATAGGAGAAACCAGAAGATGCTGGACACTGGGATCTGGAGCGAAGGCAACGTTCTAACTCATCCCAAAGGTGTTCCATTCGATTGAGGCCTGGACTCTATACCGGCCGGTGTGGCCGAGCGGTTCTAGGCGCTTCAGTCTGTAACCGCGCGACCACTACGGTCGCAGGTTCGAATCCTGCCTCGGGCATGGATTTGTGTGATGTCCTTAGGTTAGTTAGGTTTAAGTAGTTCTAAGTCCCAGGGGACTGATGACCTCAAATGTTAAGTCCCACAGTGCTCAGAGCCATTTGAACCATTTGCACCTGGACTCTACAGGCAGGCCAGAGCACTGTTATTGTCCACAAACCATTGCCACACAGATGCTGCTTTATGACAAGTTGCATTATCATGGTGACAAAATCATTGTCTCTTAACTGTTCCTCTGTGGTATCCAGTACACAATGATGTAAAATGTGTTCATATTCTTCTGCATTTAGCGTTTTATTAAGCACATTGAGGGGTACCCATTCTAATCTTGTAAACCTTCCTCATACTGAAACACAACCTCCTCTGTACCTCACCACTGGCACTACTCGTGATGGTACGGAACATTCTTCAGGTATTCGCCGAACTTAACACTTCCATTGGATAGACACAGGGTACAGTGTGACTCATAACTCCGAGTCACTCATTCCCAGTCGTCAACAGCCCAGTGGCGTCGCCTTTTACACCACCAAGTGAGTGACTTATGGAAAGTTACCTGACCATTGTAATCCATTCTTTTTAACTCCCTAAGCAGAGTCATTGCGTTAGCTGGACTGCTGGTAGAACTTTGAAACTCACGAGTGATTCCTTCTATTTATTTCATGCGTTTTTTTACAGTAACTCTCAGCATTAATCAGTGGTCCCTGTCCATCAATACATGAGATCTGCCTGGTCTTGGTTTCTTAACAGTTCCACTTCAGAATCGCATCACCAACTATGGATCGGGGCAGCTTTAGTCCCGATGGATTTGTTACTAAGGTGACATCCAGTAGCTAGTCGACGTTCACAGTCACTTGGCTGTCCTGACACATTTTGCTATTACTGCTTCTCTATTGGCAACACAACGCAACCGCAGCCTTTTATACAGATGGGTCCGCCCATCGTGGTATGTACTGGTCAATTCTGCATTACATAAGGGTTTGTGGATACCTGTGATCAAGTAGTGTACAACTCTCTCAGAACGACCCATACAGCTTGTGGCAGCATACCAGATTGTATGTTTATGTGATTTGGGTCGGAATTATTTTAAATCATATTACGAGTAAGGTGTTGCTAAATGGTTGCTCCCTGACATTCAGACACTTTCTGAGGAACTCGACAAGATATGTCACACTGACATTCCTTTAATTGTTGTGCAGGAAGGTAAATCACCGTCATAATTTTCTTGTGCCTCTGTCCTGCATCAACGCAGGCTCTGTATGCTTATTAACTAGATGGTCTTCTCGATGCCACCTCGTCCCCCCCTCCCCCGGATGGAACATGTGGTCCCTAATAATTATCTACCTGTGGTTTTTTCATGTGAATATGAGCAAAAGTGTTCTATATGTTTGAGGATCGTGTAAATGAATCGGGACTCAAGTACCAGGCCAGTGTTAGCCTAGTGAGATATGGGAAATTGCTTAAAAACCACACCTAGACCGGCCAGCACACAGACCATTGTCATTAATCCACTGGGCGGATTCGTGTCAGGACCAGCGCAAATCTCCAGCACGGAAGTGACACATCGGAGGTACGGCTAATGCAGGAAGTTACAGCATTGTATGATAAAGCTTTTGACTGTTGTTCTTGTGGGATACCAGTAACAAACATTAACGAATAACTGGTTATGGGTCATTGTCATCTAACCAAGAAATTTCGAGATGTAGCACACAATTTATGCGACCTGAATTATAAACTCGTACATCACATACTAACTTTTTTTCCACAATTTGAATGGGTATGATACTTATTTAATTATTGTGCACGTGGTCAGGTTTGGTTTGGGCAAAGCTAAAATTATTATACTATCTGTGAGCACAGATAAATATATTTCATTTTCCAAGAGCACTACCAAGAATATTATGAGCCGGTTCCACGATTCGTTCAGATTTATGCACTTACTGCTTTAGAAAACTTCATGGAACTTTATGTCAGGAGGATATGCATCTCCTACAAGCTGCATACGCCAGTGATGCTAAGTTCCAGCTCCTAATGAAGAAAGCGATATTTCTATAAGAATATCTGTATTCGGTAGAGGAACTCGACGAAACCATATTTTCCAATTTATTTGTATTCTCCGGAAAACTTAAAGGCGATGCCAAATTGACGCAGAATATGAGCATGCGATGTGTATCTGGCAGGATACCTTCACCTTAGGTGAAGGCATTATATGGACATGGACGTACATTTCTTTGCACATGTAATTCAACAATTCTGGAGTGCATTCCTATCAAATACATGCTGCATCCTGCCTTCTAGTACACCACACCTGTTTTAACTTGGGACACAATGCTCAAAAGCATGGATGTCGAACTCGAGCTCTTAACTAATGTCGCCATGCTGTTGTTCCTTGAGCACGGGATGCGTGAGGGACTTTGTCAGTGTCGTAGACAAATAAAGGCAAGTAAGAAACCCATGCACTGGAGTACTGTATAACAGAACCTTGGATGTAAATAATTTATACATTCTTGCCATGCGACAGTTTCTACTTATTAAAGGGTTCCGATGACTGGCTCATGCTGAAATTGATGGGCAGGATTTCTCAACTATGGGAAATGATTCTGATGAAGGATACGTCTTGGAGGTAGACTTGGCGTATCTAATAGTTTGTATGAAGGGCACAGTGATTAGCTGCTGTGTCCAGAGCAATAAGTTCCACGACAGTTTCCCATTCCAAGATGCTGAAGACGCTGGAAACAAAAAAGATATACACTGATGAGCCAAAACTCTACGATGACTGCCCACCGCGACGTTGGATGCCTCCGGTGGTGTTGCGGGCACGTGACGCAATAAGGAAAGAATGCAAGCAGAAGAGAGACGAAAGGGCAGTCATTATAGAGAAGATACGCATTGCAAAACAACCCTAAGAACCGTAGACCTTGCCATCGTTGGGGTGGTTTGCGTGCCTCTGCGATACAGACAACCATACTGTAAGTGCAACCACAACGGGAGGGTATCTGTGGGAAGGCCAGACAAACGTATGGGTCCTCAAAAGGGGCGACAGCCTTTTCAGTAGTTGCAGGAGCAATAGTCCAGGTGATTGATTGATTAGGCCTTGTAATACCAATCAAAACAGCCTTGCTGTGCTGGTACTGCGAACGGCTGAAAGCAAGGGGAAACTACAGCCGTAATTTTTCCCGAGGGCATGCAGCTCTACTGTGTGGTTAAATGATAATGGCGTCCACTTGGGTAAAATATTCCAGAGATAAAACAGTTCCCCACTCGGATCTCTAGGCGGGGACTACTCAGGAGGATGTCGTCATCAGGAGGAACAAAACTGGCATTCTACGGATCGGAGCGTGAAATGTTAGATCCCTTAAAAGGGCAGATAGGTTAGAAAATTTGAAAAGAGAAATTGATTGGTTGAAGTTAGAGGTGGTGGGAATCAGTGAAGTACGGTGGCAGGAGGAACAGGACTTCAGGTCGGGTGACTACAGGGTTATAAATACAAAATCAAATAGGGGTATTGCAAGAGTAGATTTAATAACTAATAAGAAAATGGGAATGCTGGTTAGCTATTATGAACAGCATAGTGAACCAAGCTGGACACGAAACTCACATCCACGACAGTAGTGCAAGTTTATATGCCAACTAGCTCCGCAGATGCTGAAGAGGTCGATAAAATGTATGTCGAGATAAAAGAAATTATTCAGGTAATGAAGGGAGACGAAAATTTAGTAGTAATGGGGGAATAGAACTCGATAGTAGGAAAAGAGAAGGAACTATAGTAGACTGTGGGAAAGGAATGAAAGAGAAAGTCGTCTGGCAGATCTTTGCACAGAGCATACTTTAATCATCGCTAACACTTGGTTTAAGAATCATAAAAGAATACGTGTATACGTGTAAGACACCTGGAGACACCGGAAGGATTCAGGCTGATTACACAATGGTAAGATAGAGGTTTCGAAACCAGGTTTTAGACTGTAAAACATTTCCAGGGGCAGATGTGAACTCTGCCCGTAATTTACTGGTCGTGAACTGCAGATTTAAACTGCAGAAATTGGAAAAGAGTAGGAAATTAAGGGGATGGGACCCGCATAAGTTGAAAGAACCAGAGGTTTCTGAGAGTTTCAGAGGGAGCATTGAGTAGAACAGAGAAGAGAATACAGCCGAAGACTACTGGGTAGCTTTAAGAGATGAAATAATGAAGGCAGCAGAGGATCAATACGTAAAAAGACATGGCCTAGTAGAAATCCTCGGATAACACAAGAGATATGAATTTAACTGATGAAAGGAGAAAATATGAAAATGCAAGGAATGAAGCACGCGAAAGAGAATACAAATTTGGAAAAAAATCAGATTGACAGGAAGTGCAAAATGGCTAAGCAGGAATAGCTAGAGGACAAATGCAGGGACTTAGAAGCTTATTTAATTAGGTAAAAGATAGATACCGCATACGGGAAAATTAAAGAGGCCTTTGGAGCAAAGAGAAGCAGCTGTATTGATATCAAGAGCTCAGATGGGAAACAAGTCCTAAGCAGAGAATGGAAAGCTGAAAGGTGGAAGGAGTATTTAGAGGGTCTATACAAGGGAGATAAACTTGGAGGCAAATTTATGGAAAGAGAATGGACGCAGATGAAGATGGGATGGGAGATAGGATACTGCGAGAAGAATTTGACATAGCTCTGAAAGACGTCAGTCCAAACAAGGCCCAAGGAGTAGACAATATTCCGTCAGAACTACTGGTGGCCTTGGGAGAGCCAGCCATGACAAAACTCTTCCATATTGTGTGCAAGATGTATAAGATAGGCGAAATACCCTCAGGCTTCAAGAAAACTGTAATAGTTCAAATTCCAAAGAAATCAGTTGTTGACTGGTGTGAAAATTACCGAACTATCAGTTTAATAAGTCATGGTTGTAAAATACTAACACGAATTCTAAGAATGGAAAAATCTGATAGAAGTCGACCTCGAGGAAGATCAGTATGGATTCAGGAGAAATGTAGAAACACGCGAGGCAATACTCAACTTACGACTTGTCTTAGAAGATAGGTTAAGGAAAAGCAACACACAGTTTATAGCAATTGTAGACTTAGGGAAAGCTATTGACAGTGTTGACTGGAATACCCTCTTTGATATTCTGAAGATAGCAAGGGTAAAATACAGGGAGCGAAAGGCTATTTACAACTGGTACAACTGGTACATAGACCAGACGGGAGCAATAAGAGTTGAGAGTCATGGAAGGGTAGCAGTGGTTGAGAAGGTAGTGTGACAGTGTTGTAATCTATCCTAGATGTTATTCAATCTGTACATTGAGCAAGCAGTAAAGAAAACCAAAGAAAATTTTGAGTAGAAATTCAAGGAAAAGGAAAAAAAAACTTTGAGGTTTGCCGATGACACTGTAATTCTGTCAGACACAGCAAAGGACTTGGAAGGGCAATTGAAGGGAATGGACATTGTCTTGAAAGTAGGATATAAGATGAACATAAACAAAAGCAAAATAATGATAATGGAATGTAGTCGAATTACATCTGGTGATGCTGAGGACATTAAATTAGAAAACGAGACACTTAAAGTAGTAGATGAGTTTTGCTGTTTGGGCAGTAAAACAACTGATGATGGCCACAGTAGCAAGGATATAAAATATAGACTGGCAATGGCAAGAAAAGCATTTCTGAAAAAAGAGAAATTTGCCAACGTCGAATATACGTAGGTTGGAACTTAAATAGAGGCAACACTACTGTGGAGACACTATTCAATGGAATCTACTATTGTCACTGATAGCACACGTTATTGACATACCTGCCTTACCTCCGAGCAAATGGACTCGCCCGTCCCACGTCACCGGCGTGACGTCACCGGCGTGCGCACATACGGGACAAAACACAGTCACTTGTGAGCGTGCGGTCTAGCGTAACGGTGTCACAATGTTCTCGAAACAGCAACAACGTAGTTGGATCAAAATTGAATGTGCCAGAGGTCGCACAGCACGACACTGTCATCAAGGTTTTCAAGAGGCGTGCGGGGATTCGGCATTGCCGTACAGAACAGTGGCACGTAGGGTAAAAGCCTTCAACGAAGGACGGCAAACTGTGTTAGACAGCCCTAGCGTCTCTAAAGAAGAAGTGCATGCTGTTGCCGCGTTAGTGGACAGTGATCGACGCCATACGATTCATGAGCTCCCCCACGAAACCGGATACGACTGTGCTTCGCATCCTGAAGGAACGCCTGGCATGTGAAAAATTGCATCACTATGGGTTCCGCATGACTTGACGCAAATGCAGAAATGGATGCTTTACGACGCTGCTCAGACGCACTTGGAGCTCTATGAGCGCGAAGGAGAGACTTTATTACGCCTTATCGTAACACTGGATGAGACATGGGCCACATCGTAAGAGCCAAAACTGAAACGCCAGTCCAACGAATGGCGTCATTATGGGTCACCTCGAAAATCGAAAGTGCGTCAGAGCCCCAGTATGGTGAAAGTTAAGGTGATTCTCGTGTACGACTGTGATGGTGTTATCCTAACGCAATACGTTCCACCACGGCAGACCGTCAGTGCACAGTATTACTGTTCGTTTTAGGAGCATCATCAGCGACCAGCTTTGCGAAAGAAGCGGCGACACTTTCTGCGCAACCCACCCATCATTTTGCACGACAATGCGCGGGCGCATACAGAGCAAGCTGTGGCTGCTGCCCGAACTTGAGTCCTTGTGACTTTGATTTGATTCCGAAGATGAAGGAACCACTTCATGGCATTCGCTTCAGAACTGTTCCAGAGTTTCTACAGGCAGTAGACCGCTCCATTCGCACCATCAACAGAACAGGCTCTGCCAACGGTATACTATGCCTTCCACATCGCTGGCAACTGGTTCTACACGACGCTGGTGACTACTTTGAAGGACAGTAAAAGTTGCAAACATGTAACTCTTTTGTATCGGTTGTGAATAAATAGTTGCAACTATTTAAGTTCCAACCCTCGTAGATTTAAGAGTAAGGGAGCCTTTTCTGAAACTATTTGTCTGGAGTGTAGCCATGTATGGAAGTGAAACATGGACGATAAACAGTAAAAAAGAGAATAGAAGTTTTCTAAATGCGGTGCTACAGTAGAAAGTTCAAGATTAGATGAGTAGATCACGTCAGTAATGAGGAGCACTGAATAGAACTGGCGATACAAGAAATTTGTGGCACAACTTGACCAAACGAAGGGAACTGTTGATAGGACACATTCTGAGATATCAAGGGATCACCAGCTTAGGATTGGAGGTAAGTGTGGAGGTAAAAATCGTAGAGGAAGACCAAGAGATGAATACAGTAAGCAGATTCAGAAAGATGTAGGTTGCAGTAGTTATTCGGAGATGAAGAGGCTTTCACAGAATGGAGCAACATGGAGAACTGCATCAAACAAGTCTTCGGACTGAAGAGCACAACAACAACAACGGACCACAAATGCGAAAATCCACTGATATAAGCGGTTTTGACAAACGGTACATTTCATAGGCGAAGAAGAACTTCTTAGCCGACATCACTACAAAAGACTTTATTGTAGACAACCAGTCCCGGCAAAAATAAGTTACTATCTTCAGATTTTCATAAAGGTTATTGCAAACATCTTGTGCCAGCTACACACAAAATCTTTTCACTGAATTTCCAGGTACATAAAGCACGAAATGAGCGACGCGTTAAAATCACGATGTACATCACAATTCGCCAAACATCGTTCCCACAACCTGACACGTCATGCCTACCAGGGTGCCACGAGACTAATTGTGACAGTGTTGTGGCGCCCTTGTAGGCATGACGTGTTATGTTGTGTTAATGATGTTTTGGTGAATTGTGATGTACATAGTAATTTTAATGTATCTCTCACTTCATGTTTTATGTACCTGGCAATTCAATGGAAAGGTTTGGTATGTAGCTGGCACAAGATGTTTGCAATACCCCCTCATACACATCTCGAATACATTGTAAACTGTAAATACGTACATATATTGTTAAACTTTTAATTCTTTGTTCTTATTTTCCTCATCAATCCCATTCTTCAACCAATAATACTGTTTAAATAATAATTTCCGTATGTGTCATATTCAACGCGACTGAGTACTGGAATCTAAGTCTATAGGATCACACATACATGCATTTATACATTTACCTATTAACTCATCAATATCCACCATCTTTATTGTCTGAAGTACCTTATAACATTGTAGATACGTGTCTTCACATGTGGTCGCCATAAATTGAGCCTCTCTGTGGCTAACCATATTGCTTTGCACAAATCTCTCGAATTGTCAACACTTCGATGCTTCAAATACACACAATGTGGTGACTTCGATGGTGCTAACTTCAGCTTAGTTCTTCCGTATAAGATGACAATGGAGCTTTGTTACTGAATATCTTGATATCTCTAGGAAATGGGTGACATTCTGTTGTTGTCATCAGACCCTCGATGCCATGTAGATGGTCCTACTCCATCTCAGTTAACTGCACCATTATACTAGCTCAAATATTTTCAGCTTGTCTCGTTACATCACAGTCTTTGTTAGCTTCTGCATCTATATGAACTCGATTCAACCCATTAGAAGTCAAGTAATAAGTTGTGGTGAACACATTTATGAAATAAACTGTATTGTAGGTGAAATGCTGAGGCTAAAACGTACACATACAACTCCCTCCCGGTTACATAGTCGTCATCATCAGCGACAACGACGAAATTGGCAGGGGAGGGGTGGTAATGGTTTAAGTATTAACTATCTTGAAATCCTCTGAAAAAAGACGAATGTTAAGAAAATTACGCATGTTGGAGTCACAAACAGAACCTCCTGACTCCAGTGCCCAGCCGGATGTGAAAGCCAGATATGTGTCACGGCTGTGGGAAAAACCAAAAACTAGCAAATTACCGGTGGAACAACTCTACCAACGCTTTCCTAGTCTTTTACTCTCCGTTCCTGTAGTTCCAACGGAGGCCCTTCTGGGTGAGTGAATAAAACACAATAATGAGAAAAAATATATATTTGTCGTGCTTCCAATGACGATCACGAGTGCTTACGATGTCCAAAACCGTGTAAGACGGACGAGATTATAATAAAAACTCACGTCGTCCTTCTCAATGCTCGTCAATTAAGGAATATGAGGAGCAGAATTATGGTTTAACTTCCTGTTGACAAGTTGCTCATCAGAAGCGCAGCACAAGACCGGACAGGCTGCTTTACATTTCTTATGCTTCTAGTAACGTTACGGCTTTCTGACGCTGCGAGGTGTTGTGTATAGCTTATTTGCACCCACGCCGCAGCCGCGTTTCTCGTTTCAAAGTAACTGCACGTTTCAGTAAAGTGTGGGTCCTACAGGGAGCGCCTGCATGCACGCTGCTCATATATCATGAGTCTGTAAGGAGCATAGGATTTACGGTGTCGTATTTATTATACTCCATTGGATTCAGGTGCAGAGGATAATGGCGTTATAGACGTGACAAATATAAAAATGGCAGTGCACTAAGTCACAATATGATCAAATGGACATATGAAATTAAATAAGATATTGATGGCGGTTAATATATCCTGTACAGTTTCCTCTGCTTTAAGATGATGTATTAATCAATGTTCCCATCTGCCCAAGTACGTACATACTGAATAAGTGGTCTCAGAAAAGAAAAGCTGGTAAAAAATTCGTTTAATACCTGAAGGGAACAGTTCCTTCTGGCCTGGTAAGTTCGATCTCCTGAAAGCGGCAGAGCGACGAGGCGCCATTTTTAAGACACCGGACTCGTGCTTTGGAGGATGACGTTGTCTCCTTCATTTATCCAAACACATAACGATTTGTCCTATAATATTACAAAACACATATGGCCAATACTGCAGCACTGATCTAACTTACAGGTTTAAGTGCACTTGTTAACAAGAATAGTTTGATCAGTTACAGATAAGGATCAAACGAAATATCAAGTTTAGCTTAATCTGTAAGCTATATCAGTAGTACCAATATGTGAACTATGAGTAATTCTAACTATAGAACAATTATGCTATGACAGTAGTGCCACGTGTATTTTGTACCCTTGTAGAACAAATGTTTGCATATCTTGATAAATAATACAGACTATTTTATTTTGGTGCAGAGCTCGAATTTTTGAGAGAGCGAACGCTCCTCTCTGTGGAGCCATGTTCGTCATTGTCTTTGTCATAATCAAAGCGTGTTGCGTTTGGATGTTATATTTGGCGCATATCGAATCTATACTTGTTTATTACGACAATGTGCAGTTTCAAAGATACAACGAGCTAAAGATCTCATGAAAACACGCCATTTCTAGCACTGTTTGTTCTACTAAAGTGTCGTAAAATGCGATGTCGTTGGATAAACATGCTATTACTTAGTAGTCGATTGTAGTGATACAGTTTGTAAACCTTGGCGTCATATTTCCGATTAGTGAATGTCCAAAAGTTCGTTTAGGTACAAAAAATGGTTCAAATGGCTCTGAGCACCATGGGACTTAACATCTATGGTCATCAGTCCCTCGTTTAGGTACAGCAGTGGAACTTAACAAGATGTGGAGATACTGTGAGCTACACCAGTAATTTTAGAATCTATACATTTTTAAACGTGGGACTAACACTGTGATATTTTACGTAACCATTGTGTGTTCTGCTGTAGTATTTTTGATAAATAATACAGACATTTCAGGAGTTGTAACATTATGAGATACACCGGTATCGTCAATAATATTACGGAATATTGACAGATATTTTAGATGTGGATAGAGTATTAATATAAAAATTGTATGTATGTTTACGTATTTATGATAAATAATACAAACATTCTAGAAATAGAAATAATATGTTACACCATTTACGTATTTTTGATACACATTTTAGATGTGTAAAATGACATTGACATAACCGTTGTCTGTGTATGTGTGTGTGCTTATGTATTTTGGGTGCGCCATGGCATATTTCATTTACTTCCTTCCGCCCATTAAGAAGCATAGGCATCTAGGAGAACTCACCTTCCATCTCTGATTTTGTCCATTTCCTTAAAATCTGATCATGTATTACCAACACTCGTTGCTTCCCCTTTCACAATCCTCCTCCATGTTCCTCTGGGTCTGTCTCTCATCCTTGTTCCTTGGGGATTCCATTCCAGAGGTTTCTTTTCGATTGCTCTATCTGGTTTTCTCAATGTGTGTCCCAAACATCTCCACTTCCTCTCACATATCTGGTCTTCTATACGTATCTGGTTTGTTTTCCTCCTGAGCACCCCATTATTTATTTTCTGGCCGCCAGATATGCATGACACGCCGAAGACACCTGCTTGTGAAGCTCTGTAACTGTGATGTTGTATTCTTGTCGACTTCCTAAATTTTACTGGTGTATAGAAAGACAGCCTTCACATTTGCATTGAAAGTACGAATTTTGTTTTTTGCGTGTGGTGTTTCTGTTTCATTGTACTGGATAGAGTCGTGTAAACACAGTATTTGTCTTCTTTAAGCGGCTCTTCACGTCGCCTCCAGCTCCACCATCCTCTGTCACTACACTACCCAGGTACAAGAATGAGTTGAGAGTCTCAACCTGCTGATCCCCCATAAGCAGAGGCTCTCAGAATTTACTGACATTTCCTTAATTTTACCTACATTTATACTGAGACCAGTAATCGTTGCTTCCTTTTTCAGAAAGTTTAATGTAACTTTCATATTTGGCAGCCTTTGAGCGAATGAAACTCTGTTGTCTGCGAAGTCTAAATCCTCCAGCGTTCATGAATTTGCCATCTGATTCCAGTTCTTCTTCCTGCTGTGACTCTTCTCATAACTGAGTCAAGGACGAGCAGAAAAAGTATTGGTGACAAAATACATTCCCTGCCAGACTCCGGTTGTTACGTCTTTTGGCTCTGTGAGAGGTCCCTTGTGGAGCACACAACGTTTGTAGCCGCCATACGGATCTTTTATAATTCTTAGGGTTTTCTGTTGTACACCATACCTCTGTAAAACCTACCACAGCTCTTGACATTTCACAGAGGCTTTTCCAAAATCAATGAATGCCAGGAATATTGTTGCTTGGAATTCTTTACTTTGCTCTAAGATGATCTTACGAGTATTAATAAGATCAACACAACTCCTTTGTGACCGAAAGCCGGCCCATTCTTTACGCAGTCGGTGTTCAAGTGAATCTTTAAACGTGTTTAAGATAATTCTGGTGAAGACCTTACTGGGCATGGCAGCAGTGTAATATCACGCTAGTTATTACAATCCGACGGATATTCGTTTTTGTTGTGAGCTTTACCTACAACGCATTTTCCACTATCATGGAGATTTTTCTTCGAGCCAAATATGCTTCAGCAAGCATTTTGACAGTAATTTCTATGTCGACTTGCATGAGCCCTGGTGCTATATTTTCTGGGCCCTGAGTCTTTTCATTTGTTAGGCTTTTCAGAGCAATGCTAATTTCGTCCGTTGTGGGACACTGCAGATTAATACACTCCTGGAAATGAAAAAAAGAACACATTGACACCGGTGTGTCAGACCCACCATACTTGCTCCGGACACTGCGAGAGGGCTGTACAAGCAATGATCACACGCACGGCACAGCGGACACACCAGGAACCGCGGTGTTGGCCGTAGAATGGCGCTAGCTGCGCAGCATTTGTGCACCGCCGCCGTCAGTGTCAGCCAGTTTGCCGTGGCATACGGAGCTCCATCGCAGTCTTTAACACTGGTAGCATGCCGCGACAGCGTGGACGTGAACCGTATGTGCAGTTGACGGACTTTGAGCGAGGGCATATAGTGGGCATGCGGGAGGCCGGGTGGACGTACCGCCGAATTGCTCAACACGTGGGGCGTGAGGTCTCCACAGTACATCGATGTTGTCGCCAGTGGTCGGCGGAAGGTGCACGTGCCCGTCGACCTGGGACCGGACCGCAGCGACGCACGGATGCACGCCAAGACCGTAGGATACTACGCAGTGCCGTAGGGGACCGCACCGCCACTTCCCAGCAAATTAGGGACACTGTTGCTCCTGGGGTATCGGCGAGGACCATTCGCAACCGTCTCCATGAAGCTGGGCTACGGTCCCGCACACCGTTAGGCCGTCTTCCGCTCACGCCCCAACATCGTGCAGCCCGCCTCCAGTGGTGTCGCGACAGGCGTGAATGGAGGGACGAATGGAGACGTGTCGTCTTCAGCGATGAGAGTCGCTTCTGCCTTGGTGCCAATGATGGTCGTATGCGTGTTTGGCGCCGTGCAGGTGAGCGCCACAATCAGGACTGCATACGACCGAGGCACACAGGGCCAACACCTGGCATCATGGTGTGGGGAGCGATCTCCTACACTGGCCGTACACCACTGGTGATCGTCGAGGGGACACTGAATAGTGCACGGTACATCCAAACCGTCATCGAACCCATCGTTCTACCATTCCTAGACCGGCAAGGGAACTTGCTGTTCCAACAGGACAATGCACGTCCGCATGTATCCCGTGCCACCCAACGTGCTCTAGAAGGTGTAAGTCAACTACCCTGGCCAGCAAGATCTCCGGATCTCTCCCCCATTGAGCATGTTTGGGACTGGATGAAGCGTCGTCTCACGCGGTCTGCACGTCCAGCACGAACGCTGGTCCAACTGAGGCGCCAGGTGGAAATGGCATGGCAAGCCGTTCCACAGGACTACATCCAGCATCTCTACGATCGTCTCCATGGGCGAATAGCAGCCTGCATTGCTGCGAAAGGTGGATATACACTGTACTAGTGCCGACATTGTGCATGCTCTGTTGCCTGTGTCTATGTGCCTGTGGTTCTGTCAGTGTGATCATGTGATGTATCTGACCCCAGGAATGTGTCAATAAAGTTTCCCCTTCCTGGGACAATGAATTCACGGTGTTCTTATTTCAATTTCCAGGAGTGTATCTAGGTATGCTTCGACTTCATCTGGAACTTTGCTGACTTGTTTCTCTTGATTTGTCTTCACGATTTAACACCTCCTTTAAATGCTCCTCTCATCTTTGTAGCTGTGCCTGCTGGATTGTAATCATCGTCCCATCCTTGCTCTTAACTGGTCGTTCACATCTAAAATTCTTCTTTGACAGCCGTTTGATGATATTGTATACCTCCTTTATATTCCCATGTCTTGCTGCCTCTTCTGATAATTGTGCTCGATCATCTATCCACTTCCTTGTATCTCTCCTTGTCTCTGTTTTCGCTCTTTTGTCCACCTCAATACTTTTTTATACATTTAGATTTTCTGCGTTCTTGTCTTATAATGATTTAACTTTTGTTTTAGTTTTTTCTGTGGTTAATTTCATTCCATATATCTTCGGAAATCAATTCTTTCTTCTGATGTGTCTTAAATCCTAAGATGTTCTCTCCAACATTTAGATAACTGTATGTAGTTCTTTAGATTAGATGTACTTTTTGTTCCAACTGATCCATAGTGAGGAGATCCTCCAGAATATACAACATGTCAGGTGAACGAGTATACACAATAAATAATTACAATGAAAAACAAATATGAGTATACTAATGTCCCTGCCACAGATTTCAAGTGAAATGACCGTCATGGATGTAGTGGTTGCTTGTGAGCAATTAGCTACCCTAGGTGGGAATTCTGCAGTAGGAATTAAGTCGAATGATAGTGTTACTGACTCTGATAGATTTTTGCTGGGAGAGGTTTTAAGAAAATATACATTGAAGTCACCAAATCCACTATTTCTTTGTTTTTTTTGTTGTTGTTACATAGGCCAGTAGATCTTCAAGGTGATTTATGAACAGATTAAAATTACCTGCAGGTGCTCAGTATACACTTACTGTTGTGAAGCATTTCTTATGAAATTCTACTTCTGTCGCAGGTACTTCCAGATGCTGATTTAGGCTAAATTTGTGAATGTCTATGTTGTTAAATTTATGACAATTCCTAACAAATGTGGACACTCCTCCTTTCTCCACTTCTGCTCTGCAAAAGTGAGATACTAACCTAAATCCTGTAACACTTAACGCATCTACATCAGTGGTCACATGATGTTCAGAGAGGCAGATTATGTCAGCTGGATCTGATGACTCTAACTCATCAGTGCAGATAATTAGTTCATTAACTTTACTTTTTAGTCCTGGAATATTTTGATGCAGTGAAGATAGCTGACATTCCACAGTGACTGAGTTGAAATTGGGTCGAAATAAGATTTTTGCTGATTGCTGATAATTTTTAACCAACCACTGTTGATGCTGATGCAATATGCTAGAGTTATGTTGTTTGATTTCTTTCTCAAACCAACACTTTCTTTCAAACTTAACGTCTCTTAAAACTTGGTTACTTTCTGTCCTGCTTATCCTGAAAAAGATGCATTTCTGGTATTTTATCTCTTATTTTCTGCTATTAGTCCAGCCTCCTGTTGAGGTGAAGTCCATGCCTAGTATAATCCCATCCACTGAGAGAATCAAAAAGAAGTACGCCAATATGTGACCCCGCACCCGACATAAGCAGCCGTTCCGACTCCGAATTAACTCTCCTGACTGAAGAGCACAAATGAGGTCTGTAATGGGGCCTGGGAGGAGTTACAAAAACATCGGTCTGTCTCGACGCTGATGCAATCTTTGCCAGGTCACACTCTATACTGTACTTGAGATCTTTGTCAGTGCTATTACTTGGCCCTCCCACTATAACCAAAGTGTCTCCCTTGGTGAAGTCTTTGCAAAGCGCCTGCTCCAGGCCAGCAATAGGTTTAAAAAAATATGAGGTCTGGTATTCAGATACCAATTTGTCCAGCAAAAGTTGGCCAACACCTCTGGCATGAGAACTACCTAACAACATAACTTTCTTCCTCTTTACTGACTTCCATACATACTTACTTTTCAGTTTGCTGCCGAGCGTTTGTTGTGCCCTATCTACACCTGCATCTGCTTGAGGCTCATGAATTTCTGACTGAAGCGACAGGTAAAACTTATTTTTCACATTCACCACAAAGCTGTCAGATGAAGTTCTAAGCCTTCTCCTGCCGTTGCCTATCACCACCTCCCACCTCTCTTTATCCTTCTCCCTCCTTGACCTGTTCAGGTATTCCATAGCCTTGTCTAATTCAGCCTGAAGGTCGACAGTTTTTCGTTCCAGCATCTTTCTATCTCCACAAAATATCCAAAAAACCACTGAAGAGCCTCAGTTACTTCCTCAATTTCCACGTCACTACAGTGACCCACACAGAAAAAACCGTAACACCCATCACACCAAAGCCCGTACTTAACAGTTCTACTGCAAGTCTGGCACTTTTCACTCACACTACTTTAGTAAATATGTCAGTCAATTACCGATAAACAAGAAAACACGTTCACAAAAACTAGGCCTATACGCAACTGTATGTAAACAGACTACCGGTACTAGCGCGAAGTCTCTATTGCTGAAAGCCGGCCGCGGTGGTCTAGCGGTTCTGGGCGCTCAGTCCGGAACCGCGGGACTGCTACGGTCGCAGGTTCGAATCCTGCCTCGGGCATGGATGTGTGTGATGTCCTTAGGTTAGTTAGGTTTAAGTAGTTCTAAGTTCTAGGGGACTGATGACCACATATGTTAAGTCCCATAGTGCTCAGAGCCATTTGAACCATTTTTTTTATTGCTGAAAACAGAGAAGCAATGAAGGAGATTATCTAGGTTTACTGTGGCAAACGCGTAAACAAAAACACGGCTACAAATCGATTACGATCTTTTCGCTATTTATGCAATGTTACGTAAAGAAAAGTGAAACCTTTAATAGAAACCTTAAAAAACTCAGTAATACATGTATTTACTAAGTTATCTATATTAAAATAACTGATATTGTAATCAATATTAATTATCTTTACGAGGACAGAAACAACTTGCGCTTCTCGCTTGGCGCACGGTTGTATGATGTTTTCTTCAGAGAGGATCTGAAATCTGTTTTGGAGCTCGAATTTCTTTGATATGTTGGCGTTTTAACCCTCCCACACCTATTTTTCTGCTTATATAATAGAACTTCCAACGTACCCTCACATTTAATAGAGAGTGTCGAAACTCCAATGACTAAGTCATGTTCAGCGTGGATATCTATCAGCAGTTCGCCATTTACATTTCTGTTACCAAAGCCGTGGACACCCTTCGTTTTCTAAATTCACCATGGCGTTCAAATCCCCCTTTTAAATTTTTATGTATCTGCGATTAGTTTGCTAAACACCCTATTGACTTCTGTGTAAAACACATCTTTTAACTCTCGTTCAGCCATCTGAGTGGGTGCTTAGCACTGAATTGCAATGATATTTCGCACATTTGTTTTAAAACGCGCAGTTATCATCCTTCCTGGGACTGGTTTCCATTCCAGTAAGCTCCTTTTGCATTTTTTAGATAGTAAGAACCCTACACGGTTTTTGTTCTTTGCTTCTTTACCCGTCTGTCCTACATACAACAGCATTCCACCATTTTGTGTTTGAAATTTCCTGGATTCTTGTCATCTTATTTAACTTAATCTCAGTAAAAGCAATCGGTAGTTTTCCATCTATTTTTCAAATTGTCTTTATTTTCTCGCCTCTTTCAACGTTCTTACATGCCAAAATGCAACAGAGGGTTTCCTTTTCAGGCCAAAGGTTATATTCTTAGGGTCTATATGGATATTTATCCTTTTACTTTCTGAGATTTTTTGTTGGTGCGGCTAGTCGGCCCACAGGCCCTGGGTGTCCTGGTGGGACTACCATCTCGTGTCCTGGTCTCCTGTCAATAATTTATTTCAGGATCTTACCCAGTACGTAGTTTGTCTTCGTCACAAGTGCAGGACTCTATCCATCCCTCCTCAGTGAGACCTATGTGCATCACCGTTGTCCTGCCACATTAGGGGACTGTGCCTGCTGCCACATAACAAACAGGGGCAAAAAGGGAAGAATAACTAGATAGGATGTTGTGAGACACTCTTTGTCTGGATCCTCTATGGAGCTGTCGTAGCCCGACGTGGGTCGCAATATACTTACTTAGAAGTTTACGCTCATATCAGAGGTGATAACGAGATTTTTGGTGATCCGTTTCTTAGTACACGAGTGGCTGTCTACAGGAGTGAAACGGCGACGGGGTCAAGCTGAGATGTTTCAAGTCTCTGTGGTTGGAGACGGTACGAAATAAGTTGGATGTTAGGCTAAGTAGGTGGACATGGTAATGATAAGGAAATAAGACTCTGGGTTGGCTTACTGGCCTGCTTTTTATTGATTCTTCACCTGTTTGCGATGAACATGCAGAAGAGGACAGACATTAGTTTATAAATCATAAATACGGCTTACTACATTCTCCAGTCAGTTACAAGAAGAAATAACCACCCCGCCCTGTAACTTTATTAAGCTTAGGTTATACATAGTAACGTTTGGTACTACAGACCACGAATCATGGAAGTGCCAGATTTCACTGTTCTAGTCAAACTCTTAAGTACCCGTCACAATGAAAGTGACATACAGACATAGGTACATGTAGACAAATGTACAATGGAAACCAATAACCCTAGTGCAGAGGTACGTACAGGCAAGCTTTGCAAGTCCTTTTCACTGTAAAAGCTTAATTGTGTATAATGCTCACTCACGTAGAATTTGCTGTAGGTTGTTGGCCATCCGAGGCTGCTCGATATGGAACTCTTCTCGGTCTGGAATTCTACTGCTTGCTGGAAATCTGCCGTGCTTGACGTCTGAGGGCCTCTATATGCGGCATTTGGGTCTGTTTCCTTACAGATGAGACATGACTGTGTCACTTTTTACCTCCAATTCGCAATCAGTGAGCGTGAAATCAGCGGTTTCTCAATGCATATGACCTCTTAATGGACTAACGAAAGCGGTTTGCACTGTACGCTTCTATTTAAGTTACAAGGCTTACCACTAATGTTCATACTTAGATGGTTTTTC
The DNA here is from genome assembly GCF_023864275.1 of Schistocerca cancellata. Classification (NCBI taxonomy): domain Eukaryota; kingdom Metazoa; phylum Arthropoda; class Insecta; order Orthoptera; family Acrididae; genus Schistocerca; species Schistocerca cancellata. Next base: position 571,544,061 of record NC_064629.1, read on the forward strand.
TTTTTCTGTTTTGCAGCCTTTGAGGATTCGGTCATTACAGAGCCCTGTCCAGCTTGGGAGACGCTGCTTGTAGTTACACTACCGCTGGTATGGCCTTCCAGTTCAGAGAACCACACAAACCCCCTCGCCCACATGGACAGAGTTTCATTAAGTTTGTTTCTCTGGAAAGGTTTTATTAAATAATGGAGATGTGGAATAACTTTAAATTATTATAGTATTTTCAATATATTTACATATTTTTGACAGACATTTAAGGCATTGAAATGATGTTGACATAAGCCCTGTGTGTGTGTGTGTGTGTGTGTGTGTGCTTATCTATTTTTGATATGTAATAAGGACGTGGAAGTATTGTAAGTTACACGAATATTGTCAATATCCTTACATAGTTTTTGAGAGACATGTGAGACATGGAAATAACATTGTAATACCAAAAGTGCTTCAATAGTGCCAATAATAGAGCCACGTGTGTTTTTTACATACAAAAAACCATTATGCATTTTAATAAATGATACAGGCAATTTTTATCTTCTTTAATGTTTGGTAAATGATCGATGTTTTCTCGTTATCAAGTGCAGTTTAAACTTAAGTTGTATTAGGTTGGTGCATAAGTTCGTAGCGTTTTTGCTTTGGCTGTTGGCATTCCGGTTGCCTATGGGTCATTTTTACGTGTACTTTACTGTTGCTATTCGAGTTTACATATTGTCATTTTGTCATCTGGAGTTGGTGGGTGGAGCTGTGGCCGCTAGAAAAGGAGTGTCAAGTGGGGAAATCGGAATATTCTTTTGTTTGAGTTCAATAGAGGGGTGACAGCAGCGGAGACAGCTAGAAGAATTTGCACCGCGTATGAGGGTAATGTCATTTGACAAAGTACGGAAAGAAAATAGTTTTCTCGTTTTAAGGAGGATAGTTTTGACATTAGTGACTCTCCACTTAGGAGTTTGATGAAAATCGTTTAATTGCATTAATCCACAATGATTCTCGTCAGTGTACTCGAGAACTAGCAAATGTGATGAACTGTAATAATTCAGCATCGTGCAACATTTACATGCAATGGGGTAAGTTCAAAACTCGTGTGTATAGGTACCGCATGCTCTAAGCCAATATACCAAAAATCAGCGGGCGACCATATGTGCGTCTCTGCTTGCTCGTCAATAATCAGGTCGTGAACAACACCGATTATTCCTATCCTGTATCGTTGCTAGTGACGAGAAATGGTGTCGTTATACTAAAATAAAGAAAAGAAAGGATTGTTTGAGTTCAAACAAAGCAGCAACTCCCGTTACAAAGAGCTGCTCGCACCCAAAAAAGATAATTTTGTGCATCTGGTGGAACAGTTAAGGTGCTGTGTACAAGGATACTTCCCCGAGGGGTAACCATCACTGGTGTCGTTTATTGTCAACAACTGAGACGTCTTGCAGACGCAATCCGAGAACAATGATCAGGAAGACTGCGTGAAGTGATACTCTCTACGATAACGGCCGCCCGCATTCTGCTAGACTGATAAAAAACACGATACAGGAGATGGGTTGGGAAGTCATTCCGTACCCACCCTATTTGCCTGATCTTGCACCCTGAGATTTTCACTTTTTCCGCTCTCAACGTTCAAGGAATTCCTTTGAGGATGGAAATGCGCCCCGAACATGCATCGACGAGATCTTCGTCTCAAAATCACATGATTTCTACAGTCACAGAATCGAAAAGTTACACCAGCGTTGGCAGACTGTTGTAAACAGTGAAGGAGAATATATTATTGATGACAAAAGTCTCTGTTACATCTGTCTGTTGTGTATACTAAACTTACGGAAAAATGCTGCGAACTTATGCACCAACTCAATATGACTAATGCCAATAAGGTAGCAGTGTTTGTTTTGTACTGTTGTAGAAGAAATTCTTTACGTGTTTTAATAAATAATACAGACAATTTACATGTAGAAGTATTTAATTGTACTTCCATTCGCAAGTGGGAGATACAGAGAACAAAGATGATCATTGGGTTTTACGTTTTAATGACCAGTAAAATACTGGAATGAGCTTATCTGTTTCATTGTAATGGTTGACAAAATACTATTCTACCAATGGAGGAGAGCAAAATATATGTTTTGGCTCAGAAACTTCCTGACTGGCTAAGTAGCATGGCTTAAGATAGAGCTGAGAAACGCCAAAATACTTTGTTTTGATTGGAAGACGAAGCTGAAGAAGAAATTGGAGATTGGTCGCTATAATACTGGGCTGATTGGGAATCTAAATATGTGTGTCTATTCTTAAAAGCTCTCTGGTCGACCAAGCGGTGTGGCTTAAGGTTCTTCAAAGCTCTCAAATTTGTCTGTTTCCAAGTACAAGTTGTGTCTTACGAGAGGGGAGGGACATGATGACGCCATGGGAAGGGGAGCAATATGATATCTTCATGGTATGGTAGATATATATGTCTCAAAAGTGCGTTGGAATGCATTTAGCTGTACCACTCATGTCCTCTCAAGCCGCATCCCTGTTAACGTGAATTACATTAATAATATGTGTGGTTGAGCCAAAGTAAATCTTTTTCTAAATCCTTTGATTCAGATACAAAAGTAGAAGGTCCCCATTACATGTTTCAAACTGATTTGTTTGCATCGAAATTGTCTGCGTCAGATTCGTTCTTCACGCTAAACTGAAAATAAAGAAAGTTGTTATCCCACTGCTGTCTGGGGCGCCTCCAGACGCGTCTTCGACCTTGAATCTCATTGACTGGAGTGGAACTGTCTTCGAATTAAGCCCCGATGACGATCGAAGACGTGTCTGGTGACGCCCCGATGACGATCGAAGACGTGTCTGGTGACGCCCCGGACAGCGATGCGATATCAACCTGACTGTCGCCCTTAATGGCACCCTATACTAGGCTTATATTTCAGCAAGATAATGCCCCCCCCCCTGCCCTCCCCCCCCCCCCCCCCCCCCGCACACGGCGAGAGTTATCACTGTTCGTCTTCGTGCTTGTCAAACCCTACCTTGAGCAAGCAAAGTCTCCGGATCTCTCCCCAACTGAGAGCGTTTGGAGCATTATGGCGATGAAACTCCAACAAGTTCGGGATTTTGGTCATCTAACGTGCCAAATGGATAGAATTTGGTAGGATATCCAGGACATCCAACAACTCTATCGATCAGTGCCAAGCCTAATAACTACTTGCATAAGAGACAGAGGTCTACTAACGTGTTATTGTCTTGCTCAATTTGTGAAGCCCTTCCTCTTGAATAACTCATCCAGTTTTTTTCTGAAATTGTAATCATTTGTTTCCCTGCTCACGTACATCACTACCCTTTTCCGTCCCATTCGGATAATTCCTTCGTGATGCGTCGTTTTTTTGTCTTACAGTGTATCTGACAAATGCTGACACATACTGTGTATGGCGACATTAAATTTTTTGTATGTTTTTTAAGTCGAAAAACTTTTACTATACAAGAAGAATATTATAGACGATTAATTAAGGCAAGGTTTTACAGTTTAATCGTGTTTGAACAAACTGCCTGAAGCTGGTAGAGATCCTTGTACTTACATTTCTTCAGAATGTGGAACTGATCAAAATGTGGATGATGTAAAAACCACTGTTCACTCCGTAAACACAGTGCTAGTACAAATACAAGAAGGATTTAAAAAAATAATGAATCTTATTGGTCACTGTCAAGTTGCTTTGAAGTATGACAGAGTGATCATTATCACATCAGTGATGCAACAAAGATCCTCGTATAACAGGGGAAACTCATTTTCAACATTACTTGTCTGTAAGTTTGATGTTAGGTATTATCGTCAGTCGTCTTTCAATAAAGCGAGATGGCACAGTGATTAAGATCCTGAATCGAATACTGGAGGACCAGGGTTCATGTAATCATATGATCATCCATGGTTTCTCTAAATCGTATGAGGCAAATGCCGGGAAGGTTTCTTTGAGAAGGTCATGGCTGATTTGCTTATCCATGAACGACTCGAGCTGGTGCTGTGACTCTGATGACCTCCTCGCCACTGTTACGCTAAAGCACAACGTTCTTCCTCTCGCCTTACCGGACTCACTTATAGAGTATCTCTACAAAGAGCTGCTCCTATTAGTGAAAGAGATTCCCTTGGCCACGAAACCAGACATGTTTTTTCAACCTGAGCCCGTACAGTGCTACGCTTCAAGTAAGGCTCAACTCTAATCTAACATTACCTGATCGATGGGTAGACGGTTCCCGGTCTTGTAAACTGGCAACGAAGGTCACAGGAAGTTAGTCCTTTAGAATTTTATTTATGGGTATAAATAAAAAGCGATGCCTATACAGAAAAGATAAACAAAGAAACGAAATACATTACGTAAAGTGCTACCCGCATAAAACTATACCAAGACGACGACAAAAGAAGAAATTGTAATAGTGCGATGTGAGCTTACAGACTTAGTGAAACGAGTAAATAATTCACGTATGCTGGCACCATGAAAATTGTTTCAATAAGTCGTTTACTTTTCCTTTATAATCTCGCTCACGTTTACTTTCGCATGAAATTTACTGGTTTACTTCTACACTAACTGAAAACTAGGCACATTATTAAACCAAGCTTCTACTTTGAAGTTGTTCCTATAAACGCAAACATATTGAAACATTTTCTATTATTCATGGCACACACAGTATGAAAATGAAGATTGAATTCGCTAAACTTCTACATTAACAATTTTTTTTTCAGTATCCATAGAGAGAAAGTACGATGATAATGGAACACTTAAGCCAATCCTGAAAATAAGCAGTATCAGACATCATGAAAAATTGTTAAAATCTTTATTACAGCATCCTCCACATCGCACTCTTCAAAGCGTACACCTTTTGGACAAATTATGAATCTCCTTCCACACAAATTAATAGTATCTCACAAATTCTTCTGTCTAAACAGTTCTTTGTCGTGAAGCCTGGCCAGCTCTCCGTGGCTTAAACTACAGAATATAGTTTCTTCTGAATTTCTGTTCAGAGCGACAAATTTCGTCTCTTTAAGATGATACCTCTTCCTAAACTTTCTTCTGTGGTTACGTTCGATTTTCTGGACACTACACCCTCGTGCACCTCACGTTAAATGAATGTCTGCAAGTGCATGTAACGCTACCACTATTTCTTCGACCACCAGTCATAACTGTAAACTGTGGTGACCCCCACGGTGGACACATCTCAGGGAACTGGACATTGTTTTCAAAGATAGTGCCATAATGTCGATGTGGCAGACATCTACGAATACAATGTGGCACACATCTACATCTACATACATACTCCGCAAACCACCGTGAAGTCCATTGCAAAGAGTACTTCTTGTTCTGCGAGTTATTAGGGATTGTTCCGTTCCATTCACATATGGAGTAAGAATAACTGCTTAAACGCCTCTGTGTGCACTGTAATATCTAATATGCCCCTCACGATCACTACGCAACATTACGTAAGGACTGTTGAATACTGCTAGACATATCATTCAAAGTTAGTTCCTGGAACTTTGTATGTTAGGCTTTCTCGAAATAGTTTACGTCTGTCTTGAGGTATCTGCCAGATAAGTTTTTCAACATCTCCGTGAAACTCTCCCATGGGTCAAACACACCGATGACCATTCGTGCTGCCATTTCCAGTATACTTTCAATATCCCTTTTTAGTCCTATTTCTTACAGGTTCAACACTTTTGACCGATATTCTAGTAATGTCACATGAATGACTTGTAAGCAATCTCCTTTGTAGACTGATTGCATTTCCCTGGGCTTCTACCAACAAAATCAAAGTCTGCTTCCTGCTTTACCTACTACTGAGCCTATGTGATCGTTCCATTTCATACATTTTTCCGTTTTGTGAAGTGCACAGTTTTACATTTCTGAACATTTGAAACAAGTTGACAGTTTTATCACTTTGAAATCTTGTCAAGGTTTGACTGAATGTTTGTGGAGCTTTCTTCAGACAGTAGTGCAAAGCTACACACTGGCCTTGCGGTTTGATTTGAAAGGCTACAGGTGACTGTAAGTTTACACCCTGACAGCTGTCACTTTAACTTGCAAGACTTCCACGTGTGTACCTGACCATGTGTCTGCTAAACTGTTTCTGCACTCTGACAGTGGTTGTTGTAGCTAGCCTGCACTGGAGGTTCTAACATTTATCAGAGTCTTAAATTAAGCTTGAACGCTGAAATAATTTATTGAAATCGTGGCTCTGTCATTATTGTAGTCAATTATTGATGGATGATTAATATTTCAACACGGGATTAATCCTTTATAAAAATGGCAAACGTTTATTGATCATAAAATAGGACAAACAACACAAGTTAAGCAGTTGACAAATAAATCATGAATTGTTGGCAGCACAAACAGAGCCCAAAAATAATTAGCACTCCACTAGGTGGCGTTTCATTGGCAAAGACTAAGGTTTGTCTATTTAATCTGTTTACTCTGGCTCAAAAATGGATAACGCAATCTGAAATTATGTAATGCTTAGTAGACGTTACTGGATTTATTCACACAGAAATTATACGGCGTTGGTGCAGCTGAGAACAAGTGGTGAGACTGCGATTCTGTTTGTCTAACGAGCTGGAGCAGCAATACTAAACCCCTTACTCTATGTATGCCGCTGTCCCAGGTGATAGTCGTTGTGCAAACATCAGCAGTGTAGTGATGCGCGGCGCCTGTAATTCGTTATCGCAGGCACGAAATACACAAAGCCGTAGGCTGGTGACCTGTTTGACAGATCACAATTACTCTCTGACGGAGCCCAGAAATCTCGGCATATGCCAGTATGTGACAGACTCATTCGTCAGTCATGCTATGGACTACTTTGACTCAGTTGTACAGCAGTGCGCAGAAGGAGATCAAATGTTAAGGCGGCAGACCTGATACAAATAAGATAGTCCTCGGCACGGGGAGTTGTCCAAGATGAATGAGCTCTAAGCTGTTGGTCCAGCTAAGATTTCACCACTGGCTCCCCAGTCAAGACCAATGCCAGCGCGAAGTCACGCTCAGGACGAGTGTCTCAAGAGCACCCTACTCACAAGAGTCATGAACACAATCTCCTCTCCAGACCGGAGTCTGAATCTGAAGGCCATGTTTGTCCGCTGCTCTCTTTCCATCAGTCCTCGTTAAATTCGAAAAATGTACCGACGCAACTGCCCCCACAAGGGTTACGTGTCAATCAGAAGACTCCACGAGCACCATGTCTTCCCTGTGGCCAATCCTAACAAAAGTTAATAGTATTATTTACCCTGCTGGAGAAGGAACCAATCACTGACTTATAAATTCCCGCATAGGAAGAAGAAGACGTTAAGCTTCCGAACTGTTTTTCCGATGTTCAATTTAATTTGCATGTTTTGATTGTCCGCTTAGGCCTAAAGCGAAAAATACATTTTTTACAGAAATCATTATTTGGATGGGCCTAACGTTACAGCATAGCCGACCAAGGGCCTCAGCTAAATTAAGAGAAGTTCTTTTGTGTGCCAACATAGACTCTTGCAGAGCGGCCATAAGTGTTGCGTTCCATCCTAAAATTTTTGTGACGGTCTGAGACTTCCCAAAAAGCTCGGCAGGCAGAGGGACGACACCATCTGACAGCTCCATCGATAGCGTCTGTTCCATGGTGAACATGGCATGGAAACTCTCAGATTCTTATGGCGTCAATCCGTTAAGTCAATGGGCATTTACGACGATGGCGAAACGCCTTGGCCATGCGATTCACTTCTCTTCAGCGTCCCTGTCCCTGCCATGGCCGGAAACGCCTAAGAGGTAGATCAAGGTTGGCCGTTCTTTGCCTATTCGCTCGTATGCATTGTCTGAATACCGTGCGTGAAATTCTTGGGACCAACGTTCTGTCCCCGGTAAGTGCTTCTTGGTGTTCCTATCTCTAATAGTTGTGCGTGACTTTCAAGCCTCAAATGTTCACTGCAAGATTTACGTTTAAATAACCAAACTGCCTTCTCTTCTCTATTCCAGAAAATACTATTTGAAGGAGAGCTACCATAAAGATCCCACATGCATTAAGAATGTACAAGCTCCCATCAGTGGCTGCTCACCCATCCTGTCTTCTCATAAAATGATGTCTAGGGCATAATAACAATATTAAAGAGTAGCCCTGAAAATAAAAATAAGTGAGAGTGTGGCTTATCCTCTCTCACTAGTTTGTTATTGATAACTGCATTATCTACAGAAATTCTAAGGTTATTGTTAACATTGTCTTCAAGATCTTTTATATATAACATGAATTGCAACAGTCTCAACACACCTTCCTGGGGCAAACTTGAAGTCACTTCTACATTATTCGATGACTCTCTCTGCTAAGAAGTCCTCAGTCCAGTCACAAATTTCGCTTGATACTCAATACGTTCGTACATTTGATAAGAGGCGTAAAGGAAGTACTATGTCAAATGATGTTCAGAAATTGAGAAATAGTGCATCTACGAGGGTTATTCGTAAAGTAAGGAACGATCGGTCGCGAAATGAAAAATACAATGAAAATCTGATGAAGCTTTGCACAGATGCGTTGGGCACTGTGTCTAGTACGCCCGTCGATCGCGTCATGTCGCTCTTTCCAGTTCTGAGCTCATTGAGAACGTAAAGATGACTAGAAATCAGTCTCCCGCCAAGTATGAGGGCCTGGCGAAAGATTTCGCCCTAAGCTATGCAATCCACATAACTTAACTGTCATGCAGTTCGTTCTACTCGACAATTCTCGGCCGAACTCTACAGGGGCAATGAAGATGCTCCTGCAGTGTTTTCGATGGGAAGTGTTTGATCACCCACAATACAGCCCGTAATTGGCTACCCCTGAGGTTCATCTCTGCTCAAATGAACCGCTGGCTATGAAGACAATATTTTGACACTGATAACGAGCTGCAGTCCAGAGTATAAAATTGTCGAAAAGCTCTGACGGCTCTCTTCTATAACGAGGGAATTGAAAAGTTGGTACAACGCTATGAAAGATGTCTAAGTCTGAGCGGCGACTGTGTAGAGAAGTAGCTTGAAGGTGTAGCTAACCGCTGCAAATAAAACAGCTTTGATTTTCACTGTGGTTTCCATTTCGCGACCTATCGTTCCTTACTTTCCGAATAGCTCTTGTACCTGACTGCCTTGATCCATGGCTTCTGGTACGTTATGTGAGAAAAAGGCTACGTCATAAAATAACTTTAAAAGAGGTAAGAAAAACGCTTAAGTGACTAACCAGTGATGTTATAGGTAAGTTAAGAATTCCATAAATCTATGGTTGTCAATCTCATATATGACAAGTAGGCTACGGTCTGCCCTAGAAAATAGTATATAATAAAACCATTACTTTCAGATCGCCTGATGATGGCAATAGTGCTGAAACAGGCCTGTCATGATTAAATAAACATCACAAAAAAGAAGCAGCTTTTTGGACTTAATTCACAATGTCTTTACACGACTTATATCGAGCTACAGGCGCATTGAAAACAAAATTACCACTGTACTAATACCTATATCATTAATTTTTGCAGTGATGCCTGTATTACACTGGGGCAATTCTCCTGGATTTTCTTCTGTAAATGAAAATTTGAAAACCGAGTTCAGCATTTCTGCTTTAGCTTTGCTACCCTCAGTTTCATTTCCCGCCTCACCCATGAGTGTCTGGACACTTGCTTTCGTACCACCAACAGCCTTTACATATGATCAGAATTTCTTTGAGTTTTGTGAGAGATTTTTCAGTAATGTTCTGCTGCTGTAGTCGTTGAAGCATCCACGCTTGGCTTGACGGCAAAACGCGTTTCATTCAGCATCTCCCTATCTGTAGCCCTTTGCTTTGTTTTATATCTGTTATGATGCAGTCTCTGTTCCTTTAGAAGTTTCTTTATAGTGAGTACATGCCATGGAGGATTCCACCCGTCATCGACTGTTCTACTAAATATATATATCAAGTACATTGTGACGTATTCTTCTAAACATAAGCCACAGCTCTCCTACATGTTCCTCGTCAGTGCTAAATGTTTCAATTTCGTTATTAATATACGTCACTACTGATATTTTATCTAGTCTGCTGAACATATAAATCCTACTGCTTGTATTAGTTGCCCTTTACTTGCTCCAACTGTCTCATGGTCACTGATGCCAGTTTCAGTATCGACGTCCTCAAAGAGGTCAGGCCTACTTGTTCCTATCAGATACAATACATTTCCATCATGAGTGGGCTTCCAAACAATTCGTTATGGGTAGTTGTCAGAGTCGTATTAATATTTTGCAGGACATCTTTCCCGCTCACCACTTACAAAACTGTAATTCTCCCTGTTGATTATTGGATGATTAAAGGTTGTGAGTCTGCTTGTCGATAGAGGAATCTAATTATAACTTCATGCTCACCTTTGGTATTGATTCCACTCCACAAAATTTACGATAGACGGTAGACGTAGTTTCAATTTCTGTCTAGATGGACTACAGTTTCTTGTCTACAACAACAAATACACCACCTTCATTTATCATTAACGTACACTTTCGAGTCCTCGCGAGACACCTACTCGCAGCAACTTCCAATTGCTCGATAGCAGCAGGGCGATTTTCAGCTGCTTACGAGCGTCAACTAACTTATACCGTGTTCGAGAAATGCATTCGCAGTGAGGCTCCATTGTGACTGGTACAATGTTTTACAGGAGAGTAAACAAATAACTTTATCAATAAGCCTGCTGATTCTCTTTCAATTTCTCGATCTGTTAAGCTAAAAGTTTTACTAATTACATACAGGTTGACACTTACTGAAGTATATGAAATAAAATAGTCATAACTTCGGAACGGTCTGCGTTAGGACGATCAAACTGCACTTTTGGCCGCGGGGCATGATGGGAATTAGTATGCGCATGAATGGTTTGGTTTAGCGACGAAACCTACTTTCATTTGGGTGGGTTCGTCAATAAGCAAAATTGGTGCATTTGGGGGACTGAGAATCTGAATTTCACGATCGAGAAGTCTCTTGACCCTCAACCGTGTGGTACGCAATGTTCAGTCACGGAATAATCGGTGCGATATTCGTTGATGCCGAACGATATGTGAAGGTTTTGGAAGATAATTTCATCTCCATTATCCAAAGTGACCCTGATTTCGACAGTTCCCGGGTTCGATTCCCGGCGGGGTCAGGGATTTTCTCTGCCTCGTGATTACTGGGTGTTGTGTGCTGTCCTTAGGTTAGTTAGGTTTAAGTAGTTCTAAGTTCTAGGGGACTGATGACCATAGATGTTAAGTCCCATAGTGCTCAGAGCCATTTGAACCTGATTTCGACAAATGTGGTTCGTGCAAGACGGGACTCGACTCCATCGAAGCAGGAGAGTGTTTGATGTCCTGGAGGAACACTTTGGGGACCGCATTCTTGCTCTGGGGTACCTAGAGGCCACTGGCATGGGCCTCGATTGGCCGCCATATTCTCCGGATTTGACCAATTGCGACTCCTTTTTGTGGAGCTATATTGAAGGCAAGGTGTGAAGCAATAACCCCAAAACCATTGCTGAGCTGAAAACAGTCATTCAGGAGGTCATCGACAGCGTCAATGTTCCGACACTTCAACCGCTCGTGCAGAATTTCGCTATTCGTGTGCGCCCCATCATCGTCAATGATGGCAGACATATCGAACATGTCATAACCTAAATCCAAATATCTATAGTGGCATGAAACTTCCTGGCAGATTAAAACTGTGTGCCCGACCGAGACTCGAACTCGGGACCTTTGCCTTTCGCGGGCAAGTGCTCTACCATCTGAGCTACCGAAGCTCAGATGGTAGAGCACTTGCCCGCGAAAGGCAAAGGTCCCGAGTTCGAGTCTCGGTCGGGCACACAGTTTTAATCTGCCAGGAAGTTTCATATCAGCGCACACTCCGCTGCAGAGTGAAAATCTCATTCTGGATCTATAGTGGCGTTTAATGTAGAATAAAGTTTACACACGCTGTAGTTTGTAACTAATTTACCCTTCTTCATATAGTTCAATAATTGTACAGAGTGGATTGGATTGGATTGTGTGGGGGAAGAGACCAAACAGCGAGGTCATCGGTCTCATCGGATTAGGGAAGAAGGGGGAAGGAAGTCGGCCGTGTCCTTTCAAAGGAACCATCCCGGCATTTGCCTGGAGTGATTTAGGGAAATCACGGAAAACCTATATCAGGATGGCCGGACGCGGGATTGAACCGTCGTCCTCCCGATTGCGAGTCCAGTGTGCTAACCACCGCGCCACCTCGCTCGGTTCAATAATTGTCGCCCTGTGTAAGAAGTGAAGCAATTAGTACGCAAAACAAGATTTCTATTATGGCAACAGAAAAAACTTTGATAAAGTAATTAATTTCCTGAACCTTTTTGAGGATATAATAGCTAAACAACCCGAAAATAACGTTAATTTACGATAGACAATACTTATTCCTAAATGTTACACGATGCTATTCGTAATATGTGGTACAGTAACTAAATCGCAAATGTCGATTTACTGCGAAATGTGTTGTGTACTACACTCGTAACTACCGTAAGTTCTCAAAAATTTACGTTTATTCAGTTGTTTTTTATGAAATAGAAGTAGTTTACAGTACTCAATAAGGGTAAATTTTTCTCCTAAATGTTTGGGGCAACTTGTAGCTACTGTCCATTCTTTTGTTTGTAATTCTCTAAAGTCACCGTGTTTCGGGAAATAATTGCGTTTGCACCTGTTTTAGCAAATACAATTCTCGATTTTGTTTTTCAAACGTGTACAGCTGTTTTTCGTTGGGTTTCCAACTTTCTTGTGCCAAAAAACAAATCTCGTCGCGAATTTCTCAATGTAAGCGGTTTGGAAAAACGATACGAACATTTCGAATTCGGGTTTAAAGTAGATTACGCTGTAACGAAGGTTTGATTAGCTATGAACTTCACCGAAAAAATTACGAAGGTTGTTTATTTATATTTACTGAGAAATTGGGAATAACGGTCCCATGGTCTCCCAAGGCTAGTTAAATAGTAATTGCATTTCTTTCGACTTGTTACCCCGATTTATCTTTGAATCTGTGTTTCAATGAACATGTACGCACAACAACGCAAATGCTGTGAGCTTGCCAGGAAACAAATTTGTTCCACTTGCTCATAGTGCTTGCTGTTGTCAACAGTAATGTCCATTTTACTTTTCATCCTCAGGCTTGCACTTCGCACTTCTCGGTTCTCAGTTGGGTTTGTTTTTCCGTCTGAGGATTGTTTCATTACTCTATGTTTTGTGTTGTATGTTTTGGCCAATGCATGTTATTGACAATTTCACAGGTGGAAATAAATTTTCTTAGAAACAAAGGTAACTGCAGTAACACACAGAATATATCACAATCACTTTAGTACGCTGTAACGAACACTCGTAGACACGATTCTCTTATACCAAAATACTCGCAAAATATCACTGACTAGCTTCAATAATTTTGTCGGTCAACTTCAGATTCAGCCTGTGCAGTCAAGAATGGAAGTAGCAGAGCCTTCCACTCTGAAATAATAAATTTGCTTTCATCTACATTAAACTTGCACCTCTACTTTGTGAATATTGTGTTAGGCGTTATATTTATTCTGTATTGCTATAAACAAAAGTTTACATTAAATTTTATTAAACTTGTATCTCTACTTCCCGAGTAACGTGTTAGGGGTCATGCTTGTTCTGTATTGCTATAAGTAAATCGCGTCATGCCTTCTCTTTTCTTTTACACATCACTATTACCTGTATATCATGATCTTCAAACTTTTTTCGTTTGGACTTTTTTAGAGCTAAACTACCTAAGATAACTACTTCGTTCAGGGAATACATCTTTAATCTTCGCTGGTAGTTGTTGGATATTCAAAGTGCCAATTATCAGAATCTGTTATTGAGACCCGTTTTCTCATTCATTTAGTTTCATCTTTATACAACTTTTTTTTCTAAATTCAATCTGTACACATAGGCCTCTGATTATAGGTTACTACGTTGAGTGCAGTTATAATTGGCACAAGCGTGAAAAATGAATTTACGTTCCCAGAAGAATTTCCAGTGTTGACGGAGAGGGCCGCAGAAATTAATTTTGAAAATCATCTGCGGCGCATTTATTTCATAATCGGAAACCTTCCGACCTGAGTCAAGCCTGTTACCCGAAAACGCTTAATATCCCTGTTAGCTTCACGAGTTTGAAATTTACACGTTGAAATTATAAACCAGCAGATCTATCAATGTTGCTACCATTATTGACCCCCCCCCCCCCAATAAGTCACGTGATAATAAAATAAAACGAATTCGAGTAACTGTAAAAGCAATTTTAATGTTTTAAATTTTTGATTAAATGAAAACACGAAGATAAATGCTGCAGTGTTACTTATAATAAGTAGTATACGATAGGTTAAACATACCTAATTCCGAGACATCGGTAATTCTGATACTAGGCATGTTCTTTGTTCTCAAGTATGATAGGCATTCTACGCCCACCTCAACAAATGGCTGGACTGTGTTCTCACGGGAAAGACGTTCTGAGAGTGAATGGTGGCTGGGTGCAGGATTTGTGCTTCACTGTATCTTGTGTGGAGGGAAAACGCTGTTTGTTGGGCTGATTATATAATTATGCACCTTTATTAAGGTAAAGTTGTTCAAGTAATTATTCAGACACTTATATGTAGTTGTACTGACCAAGAAACATACTTGTAATCTTAGTCAAGAGTAGGATTTAAATGCATTATTACGGAAAAAGTCACTTAGGAAAATGGCAACAGTTCTTACGTCTTATGTACATCCCAGATATAAATTATACGATGTCTTCTTGGAAGTCAGATCTGGAAGCTGGAGAGATTTGTAAAGTTTGAATAAGACTTCCTAACCATTCTTTACACCAACCTGTCATCTTCTTAAATTGTGTCCCCAACGCAAAAGACAACTCGTCGGTCGTGGGAAATTTTTTGGCAGAGGTTGCTATGCTGTCATCTAGAACTTGAACCTATGTTTGTGCTTTTTTGTGGGATACCACTTGCCCAGGTTGTATTATACTGAACTGGGGACCTAGAAACGACGGAGAGGCTTCGTCCCCGCCATAGCCCTTAGTGGTACACAACAGGCTAAACCTCACAACAAGCTACAGTTGTCCACTCACCCCACAGACGCCCGGAACCGAACCCAGGGTTATTGTGCGGTTCGGCCCCCAGTGCCCCCCCCCCCCCCCCCCCCGGGAACGTCACACACCAGATGAGTGTAACCCCAGAGCTCGCGTGGTAGAGTAATTATGGTGTACGCGTCCGTGGAGGCAGTGTTGGCTCTTTCTCTGAATACTATGGGACTTAACTTCTGAGGTCATCAGTCCCCTAGAACTTAGAACTACTTAAACGTAAACAACCTAAGGAAATCACACACATCCAAATGGCTTTGTGCACTATGTGACTTAACATCTGTGGTCATCAGTCCCCTAGAACTTAGAACTACTTAAACCTAACTAACCTAAGGACATCACACACATCCATGCCCGAGGCAGGATTCGAACCTGCGACCGTAGCAGTCGCGCGGTTCTGGACTGAGCGCCTAGAACCGCTAGACCAACGCGGCCGGCCACACACATCCATTCGCGCGGTTCCAGGCTGTAGCGCCTAGAACCGCTCGGCCACTTCGGCCGGTGGAGACAGTGTTCGCGCAGCACTCGCCGACATACTGTAGCTGAGGCGGAATAAGGGGAACCAGTCCGCATTCGCCGAGGCAGATGGAAAACCGTCTTAAAAATCATCCGCAGACTGGCCAGCACACCGGACCTGGGCACTAATCCGCTGGGGTGATTCGTGCTGGGGACGGCACGCCTTTTGCCTTCCCGCCCGGAACGCAGTGCGCTAGCGGCTACACCGCACGGCTAACAGGGCGGGCTTGTCCTGATTAGTCTCTGCAGGATCTGTAGTACTGACAATGATTGTAGGCGACACCTCTCATTAATGTGTCCTGCTTGTTTATATTTTAAAATATCACTTTTTACACTGTCTTCTACAACACTCGACATACTACGGTAACTTTTCTGACAACTTCCGATATAGAGTACGACATCTCCGCCCGAAACAGAGATACACGTCCGGCTCTGAAGAACACCCGAAACAGAGTGACTAGTGCAGCCGAAGTACTTTGTCTCACAGGCGCCACCAGAAGGCGTCCGAAGCACTTCGGTTGTATTATCTTTATTCTTATGTTTCTGAAAACTGGTGAAATTTAATAAACAAAAACGGTAGACTCGTAGGGTATCCATGAGAGATTGTCATACTGAAAACTAGGTTAAATACAACGAAACATACACTACTGGCCATTAAAATTGCTACACCAAGAAGAAATGCAGATGATAAACGGGTATTCATTGGACAAATATATTATACTACAACTAAAATGAGATTACATTTTCACCCAATTTGGGTGCATAGATCCTGAGAAATCAGTAGCCAGAACAACCACCTCTGGCCGTAATAACGGCCTTGATACGCCTGGGCATTGAGTCAAACAGAGCTTGGATGGCGCGTACAGGTACAGCTGCCCATGCAGTTTCAAAACGATACCACAGTTCATCAAGAGTAGTGACTGGCGTATTGTGACGAGCGTTGCTCGGCTACCATTGACCAGACGTTTTCAATTGGTGAGAGATCTGGAGAATGTGCTGGCCGGGGCAGCAGTCGAACATTTTCTGTATCCAGAAAGGCCCGTACAGGACCTGCAACATGCGGTCGTACATTATCCTGCTGAAATGTAGGGTTTCGCAGGGATCGAATGAAGGGTAGAGCCAGGGGTCGTAACACATCTGAAATGTAACATCCACTGTTCAAAGTGCCGTCAATGCGAACAAGAGGTGACCGAGACGTGTAACCAATGGCATCCCATACCTTCACGGCTGGTGATACGCACCGCTAACAGGGCGAGCTTGTCCTGATTAGTCTCTGTATCTACAGGCTGCAGGATCTGTAGTACTGACAATGATTGTAGGCGACACCTCTCATTAATGTATCCTCTCATTAATGTATCCTCTCATTAATGTATCCTCTCATTAATGTATAATGTAATACACGCTTCCAATGTGCGTTCACCGCGATGTCGCCAAACACGGATGCGACCATCATGATGCTGTAAACAGAACATGGATTGATCCGAAAGAATGACGTTTTGCCATTCTTCCACCCAGGCTCGTCGTTGAGTACACCATCGCAGGCGCTCCTGTCTGTGATGCAGCGTCAAGGGTAACCGCAGCCATGGTCTCTGAGCTGATAGTCCATGTTGCTGAAAACGCTGTCGAACTGTTCGTGCAGATGGTTGTTGTCTTGGAAACGTCCCCATCTGTTGACTCAGCGATCGAGACGTGGCAGCACGATCCGTTACAGCCATGCGGATAAGATGCCTGTTATCTCGACTGCTAGTGATACGAGGCCGTTGGGATCCAGCACGGCGTTCCGTACTACCCTCCTGAACCCACTGATTCCATATTCTGCTAACAGTCGTTGGATCTCGACCAACGCAAGCAGCAATGACGCGATACGGTAAAGCGCAATCGCTATAGCCTACAATCCGACCTTTATCAAAGTCAGAAACGTGATGGTACGCATTTATCCTCCTTACACGAGGCATCACAACAACATTTCACCAGGCAATACCGGTCAACTGCTGTTTGTGTATGGGAAATCGGTTGGAAACTTTCCTCATGTCAGCATGTTTTAGGTGTCGCCACCGGCGCCAACCTTGTGTGAATGCTCTGTAAAACTAATCATTTGCATATCACAGCATCTGCTTCCTGTCGGTTAAATTTCGCGTCTGTAGCACGTCATCTTCGTGGTGTAGCAATTTTAATGTCCAGTAGTGTATATAAATAATTAATAAGATAAGTTAGGCATTTTGGCGCCTAACACCCGAATGTGCCGACCAGTTAGAAGCAAGTTCAGTACAATTGGCGGACTCTCCCAAGGGAATAGTACATACTGTACCATCTGCTACTTGTACCTCACTCCAGTTTTGTACCATATGCTACTTTACATGTATCAAACAGCATCAAGGTGAGCTTCTAGCATGATAAAATACTGGCCAGGAATATCACACAGACGGAATGGTTCCAATTCTAAGCAAATATTCGAAGACGGAAAGCAGCAGCAAACCAAAACAAAAGGATTTTATGAACTAGTTTGACCTTCTGGAACACTTCAGAAGAATGGAGAATATACAAAGCTGTGTTAAAACGGGCATTTTTTTCTCTGAGTTCTGAAGACGTTCCCAATGAAGCCCTCACAACAGTTCCAAAAAGTCTCAACTCCTTTGCGGAAGAAACATGTAGGTATATGGGTGATCATAAGAGACCGTCCATTTCAGCAACAAGCCTCATATCATTTGATGGGTGCTAGAGTTAGTTTTACCTGAGAGGATAACACCCCATCTGATAGTAAACAGAAAAGAAAAAAGCCGAAGTCGAAGAATAAGAAAACCAATTATACCAACGCCACCTCTAATGAGAACTACGGCTATGGAAAGAAAACTGCTTGGACTCAGTGTTATTTCTGTCTGAATGGTTCAAAGAAAGTTGTCAGTCGATCGTTTCATCTGATTCTACTGTATGTAACGATGCAAAGGAAAGTTATATCGGACTTCAGCAACTAATCACGAAGTTAATACAACTAAATTAGGTAGCATGCATTCATTCACTGAACTGTGTAACTTCAACATTTCTGCGTTTATTGAATGTTCTTCGTCATGGATTAGTAGGGTAATGTATTGGTATCTTATACAGAGAATGTATAATTTCTGCAATGGGTAACTGCTTTGGTTTTTCATTTACAGTTGCTTTATGCCATGAAGTTAGATAGGCTTACTCTGTATTGTAGTTATAATTTTTTTATATCCTAGATATAGTAGATATGTTACTTGTATCTTATATAACGATATTATCAACTGTTTCCATGATGCAAACTAGCGTTTCAGATATCAACCAAGCTTAATGAGAGGGTCACGTCTAAGAATTCAAAAGTTAGCTACGTTTGATGGTTGACTGTCGTTTTCTATTCATTTTAGATGTACGTTAGAAGTTTACCTACATTGAAGCTGCGCTAATTCGCATTTGTTTACGAGTTATACAGGTTTCCTTTCATCAATCACACAGTATAGGCTACGTTCAAGGAGTGTTCTGTAAACGTATACTTAACTACACGAAAAGGGATCCACAAAAGTCTTTTCACATTTCCTATTTTTATCATGAACGACCGTCAAATATTCCTCAAGCGCGCTGTACACTCGTCTGCATCTATATTCCTCAACATAACGTGTGTTATTCATGACGCGTTGGGCAGGTGAAGGCTAGTCCTGACATTTCGTGTAATACTGGTGATAGACGCTTATGTAGTAATATCTTACAAGACGGACGTTATCTCTTTTCCGTGTTTCATGTTAGGGATTCCTGTATTTCTGTGACTAAACAGGTCGGTTGAAAAATGAGCAGCCTGTTGCTAAATGAGGTTGATGTTCATTACTAGTAGGTGTTTATAAAGATACACACTCCAGAGCAGTGTTCAGGAGATGGTTACACATTGTGATCACTTTCCTTATAAGACAACATCTGCTTTCACAGACTTCATTTCGCACTCTGGCATAAACAGTGACACAATTCAAAAATGCAGTAATTGAGAATAATAGACTTACAGAATTCTATAAAACGTATACTGAAATAATATAAGTTTCCTTTAAATTTCGACTAAGTATTTTTGGCAGAAAATTCCATTATATTCTATACAACAGTAATAAAGACATGCAGTTGTTTTCTCGTCGAATGTGAGGTGTTATTAGGCAATTATTAATTAGTTCTTTGATTTGTGCCACTTTTCGTACTTTTCCAAAAACTTTTGCTTTTGTTATGACCCCTCATGTGATACTTTTGCCACTTTTCCACCCAAATAATATAGTTTTTTGATTTGCTGTAACATAATACGATATTCGAACATCCGGTTTTTGAAATGTGTCACTTTTCTTGCAGGGTTGCGATTTGTCGCTGACTTCCTCACAGTAACAAGGTTATTTTTACCTTGACCTCATTTCATGTTACATAGCTTATCTGCTTTATCAGTTATTTGGTTGCAGTGGCCCTTGCCGCGCGGGATTAGCCGAGCGGTCTAGGGGGCTGCAGTCATGGACTGTGGGCTGGTCCCGGCGGAGTTTCGAGTCCTCCCTCGGGCATGGGTGTATGTGTTTGTCCTTAGGATAATTTAGGTTAAGTAGTGTGTAAGCTTAGGGGCTGATGACCTTAGCAGTTAAGTCCTATAAGATTTCACACACATTTGAACATTTTTTTCAGTGGCCCTTACGAATAGCGTATCACTGACACAACAGTGTACCTTCACTTCTGTTTACCGTTGTGTCTGTACGTCTTACTTGCTTAAATGTATGCAGCTGCTCCTCAGATCAGACTCAAGTCATTTTCCTAATTCATACTATATATTGTTCATGTTTTTCGATAATTATACTTATGTAACGAAGAAGAGCTTGTGAAATACATGTGTTGGTGCCCTATTGTATGCCTTGTTTCGAAATATACGGACAGAGCTTTTAGTTATTCTCAAATGGGGAGAAAAATAGTAAGACAAAGACTCAGTTCAACTGCTGGTAATGAGAATTATACAGTGACGCTCTTCTTGGGAATTTTGACCGACGGTAGTTTGGTCAACCAAAATTCCAGATACGAGCGCCAACAGGCAATACGTCAAGAAGTGCTCTCGAAAGCCTCTACAATTTTAAAAGTTGCATAATTACTATAGGCATAATTCTGTCATAGTGAGGCATAAACCATTTTTCTTTGCAGAGGGTGTAGACTACAACCTGAGATATCTTTGTCCACACAGCAGTAACAATTTATCTATTGCAGCCTATTTACCAGAAAAAATTAAAATGAAAGGAAATATGGCATACACTGCAGGAAGCGCGGAATGTATCAAGGTGACTATACTCTGCTCATCATAAGAATAAACCAGATGCAAACATTACGGCATGCACTCTCTCGTGTTTGCTTGAATCTCATTGGACTTCGTTCCACGTGGAGCGGAAGACAAACTGTGTCCAATACAGTCGAGTACGATCATAAGAATACGTTTTATGCTGTGTTACACGCACGTAGACTGAGCGATAATGCGGGACAAGAGTTTTACCGGCGCTTTAAACTTGGACAGCACTGGCCAGCCAAATGGTGCAACTAACCTGCAATGATGTCAGCAGTTGCAGTTCAGACATAAAAAGCGACGAGCAAAGAAACAATATAGCTTCGAATGTCATTTAATTGTTGGAGAGAATGAAATAACATTCGGCAAAACTCCAGCACCAGCTCACGGGCGATCAGACGGAGAGCATAAAAGGCTCCCGTTCTTACCTAACATACTATTCTAATTACAAACAAGAGTGATGAAAATTTCTAACTTGAACACAGGATAATTTTTCTGAGCGAGCTATGTATGGTGCAAAAGCTTACTGCTGGGATTTCACTGTACCGTTGAATACTGAAGTCACTGTAGATTAATTACAGTCAGTTGTCTGGAAATCTCTTAGCTGCTTCATTATCCGAATCCGAGAAATATGTTTCAGTTCTGGAACTGTCATCTGCTACGTTGATAACGAGTCGATCAACAACAGAATCCACGAAGCCACCCAGGCGGCGCATTTTCTTCTCTTCTTGTATGACGTGCCGTTCTATATGCCGCCAGCGTGCGGCTGTGACATGTGAAAAAGCTGCGTGCGTTAGTCCCAGTACGTTTGGCAGCTTGATAATATTGTTATTTCTCCGGCCAAATCCCTCAACTTGGCTCCAGATCAGTTCTGTTGGGTTCGTACTATAATGGTACAGTGGTAAATGTGAAAATGCAGCTTTTGTATGGTGTTGTGCAAATTATTGTTTTTCATGTTTCTGCGACACTTATCACTCTCGTTCGTGCGAGCCTACATCTGTGGTAAAAAACAACGGACATAGACCAAATAAAGAGTGTTTGGTTTTTCATTTTTGCTCTAAAAATTAAATTTTTATGTTTTATTAATTTAAGCAACCGTTATTAATGGTCTTCCATAAAATATCGATAATTAAGAATTTATAATTGAAATGAAAATGGAATTTTGCGTGCATCACGTAATTAGAAACAAGAAGACATGAATTGTTCATAAAAAATGATGATGAATTTTACAATTACGAGTTATAGGTATTTCAAATTGAAAGAAAAAAATTAAGGTGACACTTAAACCAGCAATCCATGAAGTGCACCAAATTATCAATCTATTACGTGACCGATTCCGCTTCACATCCAACACTAATTTGTATCTCAACTCTATTAAACACAGTCTTTCAGAAAACTTCAATGCCAATTTTTTTCTGTAAATTTATGAAAAACATTAAGAACAATCTATTTTTCGACACTTTTTAACCGTGTTCCAGACGCTTGTTTTTACTACGGAACAGGGAGCAGCCACAGGCATTTTAATACTACGTATTAACAGCACGACAATCAGAGCGCAACAGAACGGTGACTGTGGCTGCACACGATTTTTGAAATGAAAACTACATAGCTATACATTAGAATATCTTAAAGTTTCATTTAATGTAACTTAGTAATGATATATTAATACATACGGTAAGTAAGACCTATTCCAAGAGCGTAACAATACCAGTGTACGCTTCTGACCAACCATCGCGTTTGTGTTTGTTTACATCAGGTTTATTCTTATGATGAACAGAGTGTATATTTTATACTTTTCTCTCTGAGCACTACTTTTTCACTGGCCACTGTTACGAGCCAACACTCTCTCAGTGTTAATATGAGTTTTGCTTCAGACGTCTATTCACATATACATCCCGTTTACGTAGTTCTAAATGCAGTTTAAAAGATAAATAAAGAACCAGTTTTAACTTAACTAAGTCTTGTTCTTTTTGAGATGGCCACAAGTCTATTTGCTTAAATGATTATTTTGTGAGTGCTCGACTGTTCAAACCTCATATCTCTATAGTTTGTTAATACAACTTCTATGGAGCAGATGATGTGGGCTCACTTGCAGTTTTTAGTGATCTGACAATGAATAGAAATTTAACGTAGCCACACAAATAAAACTGTTACTGATAGATACCTTTTACGCAGATAATACATCCCACGCAGTACCCTATAAAATTATAAATAAGACAGAATTCGCCAACTAGAAAGTGAAATCTTGTATCAGTTACCTTATTGTAGAAAAAAGAAATCAATGAAATGATGATACGGTGTTATTGGCCGGAAGACACAATCTAGGGTTGTTCGGCCGCCTAGTGCAAGTCTTTTGATTTGACACTACTTCGGCGGCTTGCGCGTATATGACGAAGAAATGATGATGAGGACAACACAACGCCCAGTGCCAGAGCAGACAAAATCTCCGACCAGGTTGGGAATCGAAACATTCTTCTCTTTTTTTATAACGTATACAAACTTTTAATAACATATTTTAACAGGTACAGTCAGTAATTTTTTGATATTCCAAAAGGAAAGAAACAAAATTATCGTTTTGTTTGATCCATTAGTAGAAAAAGTCCTTTAGTTTTCGATTGCCTTCGCTTGTGTTATTTTTGTTTGTGGGGTTCATTACATCAATTGAAACATTACTGAAAAAGAAACGTTTAAGATTGTATATGTTTCAATCTACTAATTTCTTGACACTCATGAATATTTACAATGAAGTGACATTAAATGTGGGATGTATATGGACAGACAAACATACAGGGTGTTACAAAAAGGTACGGCGAAACTTTCAGGAAACATTCCTCACACACAAAGAAAGAAAATATGTTATGTGGACATGTGTCTGGAAACGCTTACTTTCCATGTTAGAGCTCATTTTATTACTTCTCTTCAAATCACATTAATCATGGAATGGAAATACACAGCAACAGAACGTGACAGCGTGACTTCAAACACTTTGTTACAGGAAATGTTCAAAATGTCCTCCGTTAGCGAGGATACATGCATTCACCCTCCGTCGCATGGAATCCCTGATGCGCTGATGCAGTCCTGGAGAATGGCGTATTGTATCACAGCCGTCCACAATACGAGCACGAAGAGTCTCTACATTTGGTACCGGGGTTGCGTACACAAGAGCTTTCAAATGCCCCCATAAATGAAAATCAAGAGGGTTGAGGTCAGGAGAGCGTGGAGGCCATGGAATTGGTCCGCCTCTACCAACCCATCGGTCACCGAATCTGTTGTTGAGAAGCGTACGAACACTTCGACTGAAATGTGCAGGAGCTCCATCGTGCATGAACCATATGTTGTGTCGTACTTGTAAAGGCACATGTTCTAGCAGCACAGGTAGAGTATCCCGTATGAAATCATGATAACGTGTTCCATTGAGCGTAGGTGGAAGAACATGGGGCCCAATCAAGACATCACCCACAATGCCTGGCCAAACGTTCACAGAAAATCTGTGTTGATGACGTGATTGCACAATTGCGTGCGGATTCTCGTAAGCCCACACATGTTGATTGTGAAAATTTACAATTTGATCACGTTGGAATGAAGCCTCATCCGTAAAGAGAACATTTGCACTGAAATGAGGATTGACACATTGCTGGATGAACCATTCGCAGAAGTGTACCCGTGGAGGCCAATCAGCTGCTGATAGTGCCTGCACACGCTGTACATGGTACGGAAACAACTGGTTTTCCCCGTAGCACTCTCCACACAGTGACGTGGTCAGCCTTACCTTGTACAGCAGCAACTTCTCTGACGCTGACATTAGGGTTATCGTCAACTGCACGAAGAATTGCCTCGTCCATTGCAGGTGTCCTCGTCGTTCTAGTCTTCCCCAGTCGCGAATCATAGGCTGGAATGTTCTGTGCTCCGTAAGACGCCGATCAATTGCTTCGAACGTCTTCCTGTCGGGACACCTTCGTTCTGGAAATCTGTCTCTATACAAACTTATCGCGTCACTGCTATTGCCCCGTGCTAACCCATACATCAAATGGGCATCTGCCAACTCCGCATTTGTAAACATTACACTGACTGGAAAACCACGTTCGTGATGAACACTAACCTGTTGATGCTACGTACTGATGTGCTTGATGCCAGTACTGTAGAGCAATGAGTCGCATGTCAACACAAGCACCGAAGTCAACATTACCTTCCTTCAATTGGGCCAACTGGCGGTGAATCGAGGAAGTACAGTACATACTGACGAAACTAAAATGCGCTCTAAGATGGAAATTAAGCGTTTCCGGACACATGACCACATAACATCTTTTCTTTATTTGTGTGTGAGGAATGTTTCCTGAAAGTTTGGCCGTACCTTTTTGTAACACCCTGTATATACGCAAAGCAAAATAATGCTAACCATTTAGGGGCTAACCTATCATAAAAATAAGTATATTACATTTATACATACGAACCAAATGGACACAAAGGCGACATAGAAATGAAATTAGCAAAAAAAAAAATACAGTTCATTACAACAATATTAACGTTTTTGTTTAAGGAAGTAGATGGATGGAGAGAGAGAGAGAGAGGGGGGGCAAATTTTACATAGACACCCTATTTGATTACACATTTGTATGAATGGGTGGAATCCCCAGTTATGATACATTATATGTAAATTGAAGGTGGAGGGAAGGGGTAAGAGGAAAGAAAGGAAAGGGAAGGGATTACTGATATCAGCTGCATCGGGACATTACTGCTGATAGGTGGCGCTCGGTGGGAATGTAGGGCGGCTGTGAAGCGTGCCGATGTAGTCCGCGCAGTTGCGGTAACACTGGGTCCCGGGTGGCGCACATGCCTGAAGTGCTTTTAAAATTAGTTGCGACTTTTGACGTTTGGCTCACCCGAGAGGACATGACGCCGTTGCCCAGGTAACACCAATGGCAAGCCGGCTTTCCGTGCCACGCCGCCAGCGGCTCGGTTGGTTAAGCTTCCCTATTGCCACTCCGTCTTCAGGCCACAAGTGGCCCATCGGGACCATCCGACCGCCGTGTCATCCTCAGACGAGGATGCGGATAGGAGGGGCGTGGGGTCAGCACACCGCTCTCCCCGTCGTTATGATGGTATTCTTGACCGAAGCCGCTACTATTCTGTCGAGTAGCTCCTCAATTGGCATCACGAGGCTGAGTGCACCCAGAAAAATGGCAATAGCGCATGGCGGCTTGGATGGTCACCCATCCAAGTGCCGACCACGCCCGACCACGCTTACCTTCAGTGATCTCACGGGAACCGGTGTATCACGCCATGTATAAACAGTACCACGTGGTGTCCCGCATTAGAGGCACCTACGTTCATCAGCTCTCTCTGTAAAGTGATATTTTCTGGCGTTGAATTGTTGCACAGTCGTCAGGTATTGTCAGCGAGTGTTTCCTGTTGGCGTTGCACTAACAACAACACTGCAGCACCTATGAACACGATATCCGCTGCAGCATGTATGAACACGATATTCTCAATTAAAGAACACGTGCACCGGCTGTAAATATAATGTTCTGTTGCAAAATATTTCTCCGAATTCGACAATAGTAATGGACAACGCGCAATACCATTCGCACTGGACTCGCATTCGGGAGGACGACGGTTCAATCCCGCGTCCGGCCATCCTGATTTAGGTTTCCCGTGATTTCCCTAAATCGCTCCAGGCAAATGCCGGGATGGTTCCTTTCAAAGGACTTCCTTCCCCGTCCTTCCCTAATCCGATGAGACCGATGACCTCGCTGTCTGGTCTCCTTCCCCTAAAAAACAACCAACCAACCAAATGCCATTCGGTTGTGATGGATAAAACTCCGACGATGCAGCGGAGGAATACGGCTATTTTTCTCTGAGTACAAAGAAATTATCGACTGGATAAAGTTGAACCTAGCTTGTGTAAGGCGAAGTTAATGGAATTTTTAGTACTGTACAAGCTAAAAACTCCACCCTGCCAGGTCGCTGAAATAGCTAACGCTGAAGAGCGTAGGTAAATCAGGCTTCCTCCGTATCATGCTCCTTCAAATCTGACTGAGAATATATGGGCCTAGGCGAAAAGTAATGTGGCCAAAAACAACAAAAAATTTCCACTCAGTGAGGTTGAAATGCTGAGAAAAGAAGTCACTGCAAATGTTATACACTCCTGGAAATGGAAAAAAGAACACATTGACACCGGTGTGTCAGACCCACCATACTTGCTCCGGACACTGCGAGAGGGCTGTACAAGCAATGATCACACGCACGGCACAGCGGACACACCAGGAACCGCGGTGTTGGCCGTCGAATGGCGCTAGCTGCGCAGCATTTGTGCACCGCCGCCGTCAGTGTCAGCCAGTTTGCCGTGGCATACGGAGCTCCATCGCAGTCTTTAATACTGGTAGCATGCCGCGACAGCGTGGACGTGAACCGTATGTGCAGTTGACGGACTTTGAGCGAGGGCGTATAGTGGGCATGCGGGAGGCCGGGTGGACGTACCGCCGAATTGCTCAACACGTGGGGCGTGAGTACATCGATGTTGTCGCCAGTGGTCGTCGGAAGGTGCACGTGCCCGTCGACCTGGGACCGGACCGCAGCGACGCACGGATGCACGCCAAGACCGTAGGATCCTACGCAGTGCCGTAGGGGACCGCACCGCCACTTCCCAGCAAATTAGGGACACTGTTGCTCCTGGGGTATCGGCGAGGACCATTCGCAACCGTCTCCATGAAGCTGGGCTACGGTCCCGCACACCGTTAGGCCGTCTTCCGCTCACGCCCCAACATCGTGCAGCCCGCCTCCAGTGGTGTCGCGACAGGCGTGAATGGAGGGACGAATGGAGACGTGTCGTCTTCAGCGATGAGAGTCGCTTCTGCCTTGGTGCCAATGATGGTCGTATGCGTGTTTGGCGCCGTGCAGGTGAGCGCCACAATCAGGACTGCATACGACCGAGGCACACGGTGCCAACACCCGGCATCATGGTGTGGGGAGCGAAATTCATGGCGACCACTATTTTACACTGTGAACTTACGAATTTCTTGCAGTAGTTTAGCTAATACCGAAATATCATAAAAATGACCATTAACGAAATAACAGGTAATTCAGCATGAAACTGCCGAATGAAGCTGTAAGATGCTCGAGACTCAGAGTTTATTAGCGTATTGTTTCTTTAAAATTGGTTGAGAAAGATTGCAGTTCGGTCAGCTTGTACAACTTACAGGCTATGCTCCGAGCAGGCCTGGCGTTGTAGTCGGTTACTGACGCGTTCAGCACACGCTGGCAACTATGCTACCCTCGACTCGCCTCGCACTGAACTGTCAGAAATTGCAATTAACTTTAAACGCACTACTGTGAGCATAGCAAGCAGAATCGGCACGGTAGCTCAGTGTGTTCGTCGGCACGGTAGCTCAGGGTGCTCGGCTAGAGGGTTAGCTGTCCTCTGTAATAAAAAAAGAGTAATGAATCAACGCTGAACTTGAACAAGTGTCATAGGACGTCCACCCCGAACAAGTACAACGATCAGTTACGAGGAAAATGCCGGCACGTAGCTCAGCGTGTTCGGTCAGAGAGTTAGCTGCCCTCTGTAATAAAAAAACTGAGTGAACCGATCAACGAAGAGCCTGAACGGGTGTCATCGGACGTCCACCCTGAACGAATTCAACGAACAATATAGAACAAAATGAAATTAAAAAAGTGTGTTCGGTCAGAGGATTAGCTGTCCTCTGCAATAAATGAGCTGAGTTAATGGATCAAGATGAAATTGAAGGGGTGTCAGGGGACTTCCGTCCGGAGTCAATGCAACGAACAAAATGAGATAAAAAAAGTAAGCAGGAAATCCTGTGTTCGAATCCCGGTCCGGTACACATTTTCACTTATCGCTGCTATTCCGTGTAATGTCCCGATGCAACTGACATCAGTAATCCATTTCTTTCCCCCCCTCCCTCCCTCCACCTTCAATGTACAAATAATGATTACACATTTATACAAAGAAAAAAATTAAATACAGCTAATACTTAGCAATGATGATGAATGATCTTTGTTTTCTCGTACGTTTTGTTTTCACATGGAAATAGATAGAAACACTTCAGAACACGAGTTACACTTTAAACTGAAGAGAGATCGGACACTTTCACTGTTCACTAATATGCACCGCTTTGTTCGGTATTGGATCGATGATTTGGGGGGGGGGAGGGGGCATCGGTACAGCGACGATGGGGCCGTAGGTGTTGTGAGTAGGCGGCGTCGGTCCCGGGGTGCGGACTACGTCTCTGAAGGCGACGGTCAGTGGGATCCCCAGGGAGTTCTAGAAGGTCTCGTCCAAGCTGTTGCGTTGCTATGCCCTCTTGTGCTCTTCCTTTAAGTCCGTAAGGAACCGTACTTTGTCAGTTTGTCCTTCTGCCATGACTGCATGAGGCGTCATAGCTGGCTCTGCCATCGTGGCAATGAGCTTTCGTCCTGGAATGGATTTCGTATCAGGGATGGTGAGTTCCGGAATTGAAACTCTCTTGCATGTAGCCCATATTTCTTTGCTTCCTCTGCATGGAATCCGGTGTCCTACAGTGTTTCTTTTGGTACAGATTTCGCAGTCTGGCGATTCTCGCATGTTGATCTGGGCCAGTCTCTCATTTTATGGTACAGTTTCGTGTACACCTTTATACTACGTATATTTAGCATGTGCGCTGGTACAGCCCATTCTGAAATGTTCTCCCAGACCTGTGGCCGGTCGCGGTCCTGACGTTTTATCTCTATTTTGGTTCTGTTCCTATTCCCTCTTACCATACCGTAAATTTTCCTCGCCGTCTTGTGTTGTGGATTAGCCATAGTGGGGATTGCGTAGCTCTTGTCTAGCGTTATCTGTTTGTGGTGCCGTAGCTTGAAAGGAATGTGGCTGGTGTCGACCGGGTTTGCAGCTACTTATTCGGTTGGTCGTAATGCTGTCCACATTTCGGTTTTCCATTCTGAGTTCTCTGTGGAGCGACAGAAACGCACACTTTGTGTTGATGGCTACCGAACCCAGCCCGCCTTCTTCCCTCGTCAGCGAGCACGTTACCAGAGAAGCTTTGAAGATTGACCACCTCCCCCCCTCCCCCCCTCCCCCCCTCCCCCCGCCCTCCTCACTCCTCTCATGGCAGTGAGCCGCGTTGACCACTCAGCTACCGAGGGGGACTTCCATTATGGTAAGTTAACAGAAAACCACTAAGTGTTCATTACAACTCTTTCTTGCTACCGCTTTAGTTTCAATAATGTAAAACAAATCATTACTATTTGTGCCACTATCACTTTCCTTCCGTCGTTTGGGCTTAACTTGTAGTCGCTTTTAACTTCTTTTTCTAAGGTTATGACATGGGGTTGTATGACCTCCGTTGGTTTTGCGCCCTAAAACAAAACAATACGCACTATGGCAGTAACAGGCATTTCAGAGTTCCGCCTGGGAACCCGTTATGCACAGTCAATTACGCGCATCCAGGATTCTCGTGCCTGGTGCTTATTCAGTCCCTTCGGAAGCAGTTATCAGGAGCTCGCCACTCAGCAGTTGTTCGATCGCGCAAGCAGGCTGTTCAACATTTTCGTACCGCAAGCCGTAATTAATTTACAGCTCCGAATGTGTTGTCTTGCATGCTCTTGTCAACAGTCCTGTTCTCGCGTTATGGTCAAGCGTGATATTTTTAGGTGTTGTAAAGCGCGAAGCACGTAGAAGAGATAATAGTTTAGAATATGAACACTTTGTAGAAAGAACTGGTTCTAGGCGCTACAGTCTGGAACTGAGCGAGCGCTACGGTCGCAGGTTCGAATCCTGCCTCGGGCTTGGATGTGCGTGATGTCCTTAGGTTAGTTAGGATTACTTAGTTCTAAGTTCTAGGCGACTGATGACCTCAGAAGTTAAGTCGCATAGTGCTCAGAGCCATTTGAACCATTTTGGTTTATTATTATACATTTTAAGCCAAAATTCAAAACGATTTATTTAACCATATAAAAAATTAAAAAAGTGAACTACCGCGTATCTTCCATTGTGAGAAACGTTGTGATTCCTACCAGCGCATTTAAGTTAACTTAATGCTCACATTATTTACAGTTACAGGATGCAGAATGAGCCCTTGCTTTCATTTTTCCATTGTTTCAGTTTATTCTTTGGGTCTTGTAATGAGCGCTCATAGTTCTTTGATAGTTCTCGTTGAATTGCATGCTACAGCCCTGTTGTTCACTGTTAGGCCAGCTGAGGGATGCCGGGTATCCGCTTGCGCATTCGAGTAGGCATTATTAATGCATAACAGATTTTACGATGACGCGTGAGTTACTTAGTTCCACGTTAATGACGTCATTATTCATTTCCTCTGATTCGCGAGTGGGCGTTAGCTTCATGAATCAAGTCCACAGGTTTTCGCAAAGCTGCTCATACAGTACCAAGTGTGTACCGGTAACGTATTGCATGTCTGAGTGACATCGTCTTTATATAACATAACACACGCAATTTGAGCGAGATACTTAGTGGTGGAGATTTTCATTTTGTTTTACCAGTTTCCTGAGGCCCACTCTCAAGTGTTTAATATGTTATCAGAGTAAGCATTTCCCATGTTTATGGTTGTAATTCTTTTCCATAAAAGTACATATACTTCGACTCCTGTTTCTTCTTCTATCACATCAGACAAATCTTCACCCTCATAGAGGCTTTCAATGTATTCTTTCCACCTATCTGATCTCTCCTCTGCATTTAACAGTGGAATTCCCATTGCACTCTTAATGTTACCACCGTTGCTTTTAATGTCACGAAAGATTGTTTTGACTTTCCTGTATGCTGAGTCTGTCCTTCCGACAATCATATCTTTTTCGATGTCTTCACATTTTTCCTGCAGCCATTTCGTCTTAGCTTCCCTGCACTTCCTATTTATTTCATTCCTCAGCGACTTGTATTTCTGTATTCCTGATTTTCCCGCAACATGTTTGTACTTCCTCCTTTCATCAATCAACTGAAGTATTTCTTCTGTTACCCGTGGTTTCTTCGCAGCTACCTTCTTTGTACCTATGTTTTCCTTCCCAACTTCTGTGATGGCCCTTTCTAGAGACGTCCATTCCTTTTCAACTGTACTGCCTACTGCGCTATTCCTTATTGCTGTATCTATAGCGTTAGAGAACTTCAAACGTATCTCGTCATTCCTTAGTACTTCCGTATCCCACGACTTTTCACGTTGGTGTGTAGAATATATGAGTCTGGCGATATACCATCTGACTTTCGGAAAAGCATCATCCACACAATTTCGAAGACGGCAAGAGCTGACAAGTGCGAGAATTATCGCACAATCAGCTTAACAGTTCATGCATCGAAGCTGCTTACAAGAATAATATACAGAAGAATGGAAAAGAAAATTGAGAATGCGCTAGCTGATGATCAGTTTGGCTTTAGGAAAAGTAAAGGGACGAGAGAGGCAATTCTGACGTTACGGCTAATAATGGAAGCAAGGCTAAAGAAAAGTCAAGATACTTTCATAGGATTTGTCGACCTGGAAAAAGCGTTCGACAACATAAAATGGTGCAAGCTGTTCGAGATTCTGAAAAAAGTAGGGGTAAGCTATAGGGAGAGACGGGTCATATACAATATGTACAACAACCAAGAGGGAATAATAAGAGTGGACGATCAAGAACGAAGTGCTCGTATTAAGAAGGGTGTAAGACAAGGCTGTAGCCTTTCGCCCCTACTCTTCAATCTGTACATCGAGGAAGCAATGATGGAAATAAAAGAAAGGTTCAGGAGTGGAATTAAAATACAAGGTGAAAGGATATCAATGATACGATTCGCTGATGACATTGCTATCCTGAGTGAAAGTGAAGAAGAATTAAATGATCTGCTGAACGGAATGAACAGTCTAATGAGTACACAGTATGGTTTGAGAGTAAATCGGAGAAAGACGAAGGTAATGAGAAGTAGTAGAAATGAGAACAGCGAGAAACTTAACATCAGGATTGATGGTCACGAAGTTAAGGAATTCTGCTACCTAGGCAGTAAAATAACCAATGACGGACGGAGCAAGGAGGACATCAAAAGCAGACTCGCTATGGCAAAAAAGGCGTTTCTGGCCAAGAGAAGTCTACTAATATCAAATACCGGCCTTAATTTGAGGAAGAAATTTCTGAGGATGTACGTCTGGAGTACAGCATTGTATGGTAGTGAAACATGGACTGTGGGAAAACCGGAGCAGAAGGGAATCGAAGCATTTGAGATGTGGTGCTATAGACGAATGTTGAAAATTAAGTGGACTGATAAGGTAAGGAATGAGGAGGTTCTACGCAGAATCGGAGAGGAAAGGAATATGTGGAAAACACTGATAAGGAGAAGGGACAGGATGATAGGACATCTGCTAAGACATGAGGGAATGACTTCCATGGTACTAGAGGGAGCTGTAGAGGGCAAAAACTGTAGAGGAAGACAGAGATTGGAATACGTCAAGCAAATAATTGAGGACGTAGGTTGCAAGTGCTACTCTGAGATGAAGAGGTTAGCACAGGAAAGGAATTCGTGGCGGGCCGCATCAAACCAGTCAGTAGACTGATGACCAAAAAAAAAAAAAAAAAAAAAAAAAAAAACATATACTTCATATTTACTTTTTCATTTCTGTGATCATGAGACTTTTAAACTGGGAAAATCTGGAGATATTGTATCTGTTCTGTACGTAGATAATCCCTACCCCACTCATTCGATAATTTCTGTAAAAACGGAACTCACGGTTCATCCTGTCCTATGAGTTGCATGAAACTTTTATATAACGCATCTGAACTGATGGGGAGCGTTTTGATTCCCGAAAGTCCAGACGTGATCAGGCATTAAACAGACAAGGTTAAGTCGAGGCTCACCACCATCACCTTGCGCATTTAACTAAAAGAGCTGCTATGAAACAGTGCGTACCTGAAAACCAACTGTTTATAGTCCAATAAATAATTATTT
The DNA here is from genome assembly GCF_023864275.1 of Schistocerca cancellata. Lineage (NCBI taxonomy): Eukaryota > Metazoa > Arthropoda > Insecta > Orthoptera > Acrididae > Schistocerca > Schistocerca cancellata. Next base: position 571,577,834 of record NC_064629.1, read on the forward strand.
TTTATTTATTAGTACACCACTGAAAATACCTAAGAAAGAATGGGTGAAAAAGGTTTCGTTAACAGCAATAATAATAATAATTTAGTTACAAAACAAGAGATAAAGTTACTCATATCTACAAGATAAACAGGCTTAAAGAGCAACTGAGGAAGAATGATTAACGATATTAACAATATAAAGATAAGGATTACCCAAAGAAAAGTTACATACAAACTTCAAGAACCGGTTTATGAGTAGGAAGTCCAGGAATAGCCCGAGGCCGTCTGTGCATCGCTACACTGCTCACGTTGCGGCCATAAATATAAGATTACATTAATTACAGCTTGCACGGAAGCATGCATGTAAGCGGCTATTTATTTCGCCTCCAGTCACGGATGAAACAGGAAGAGCTCATAAAATACGTGCAATGAAAAGCACCCTGTGACACTTACAGTTTAGTGATTTAGACATTGCACTGTTCACATTAGTTGCTGACGACATAGTCTTCCCACCCTCACGGCCCTTTCTGTCATACCATACACACACACTGAAGCAGAATGTAAGTTTTGATACAAAATTTATTAAATTTTAGACCAATTTTTGCTTGTCATTTAGGACTACAATTTGTTTTAGGCATTATAAGTTCATGGAAGTTTCGAGATATAGAACTGTGTCGAGGAAAAACGTGAATTTTCTTCAAACATATCACATGAAGTGAAGGGTTTTTGAGCACTAGTCCTAGTGATCTGAAAGTAAAACAACCTCCTTAAAGCAATTGATTGTTTACTTTCTGTCAATTTTTTCTTGTATTCGAAGACAGTTAGGGTTTACATTTTGTCAGTTCCTTCTTATATTCGTTGTTTACTGCAATAATATAGGTTACTTTCTGGAAAAATTTTAAAATTATGCTTGTATTCATATTTTTGGCGCTCAAAGAGTTAAAATGCAACTAATTGTAGAGCTATCCTCACAGACACAAAAAAGAACTAAACTGCATTATGTAGGGTAATTAAACAAAACGTTTACCCACATATTTACTCGTCTGATCAGTGGAACCGTATCAGAAAAAAAACATAGGTCAGAATGCTTACATTTAACACTACAGGGATTGAATAAAAACATGGAAACATCGCGAGAAGTACATGATAAACGCAGATGACAGCCAATCCTGCAGGTTGCGCTGTTGTTTTTCACAACGAACGGCACCCGTACAACGTCCTAACAACACTGCAAGTATCAGTCATGGCCAGAACAGTGTTTTGCCAGCTGTGAATGTGTGAGTGCATCATGTCGGAGTCAAGTGAATTCGAACGTGGGCAAATTGTTGGTGCTCATATGGTGAGTGGTTCCGTAACCAGGGTACCCGATGTGTTTAGTGTTTCTAGAGAAACCGTAACGAAGATTCGTACCCCATACAGTGTAAACGGAAAAACATCATCAGCTGAATGACAACGTGGACGAAAGTGTGTGTTGAGTGATCGTGACACAAGGTCATTGAAGATGACTCTGACGAAAAATAAGAGGACGACAGCTGCAAAAGTCACTGCAGAAGCACATGTCGCACTGACGAACCCTGTCAGCATGAAAACAACACGAAGGGAGCTACATAATTAGGGAACAGAACCACTCATCAGTGATGCAAATGTCCGTAACAGAGAAACGTGGTTCCGAAGCTATAAAACCTGGTCTTTGAAGCAATGGGAGAAATTCATTTGCTCTGATTCAACTTCCGGCTGAGTTTTCGTCCCTAGAGTGAAACTTGGTAGGGGTTCGGCGTTGATTTGGGCAGGCATATTTTGGCTGATCGGGTCCATCCTATGGTACAGTTCTTGTTCCACAGTGATGATGCTGTGTTCCAAGACCTGAGGGCCCCTGTTCACACAGATCAAATCGTCCAGGACTGGTTTTCTGAGCGCGAAGGTGAATTGTCGCATCTACCCTGGACACCGCATCACCTTATATAATCTTTGTGGTCTAGTTTGGAAATATGGGTGCGTCATCGCTATACACCTACTCTATCATTTCCTCAGGAAGTGTGGTATAAGATTCCTTCTAAAATGATGCAGGATCTATATTGATCCATTCCCCGAAATCTGCAAGCTGTTTTGAATGCCAGTGGGTTTCCTACACCGTGCTAGGCATGGTAAGGCGTTGTGTTTTTGGTGTTTCCATATTTTTGCCCACTCACTGTATATCCTCTAAGCAACATAATTCTGGGAACATAACGAAACTGTTGAATATATTCTTACAATACAGTGGTATGAGAAAAACGAACTCATGACACATTTAATACAATAAACTGAACAACTATATGTTATATTTAGAAACTAAGCTATAATGCGAAATTGAATTGTCTGTTTTAGAAAATTCACAGATGTCCCTGGTTTCATTAATGAGACTTCTTGTTTTCAATTTCAGTTGTCATACTTGTTTCTGCAGGCATGTGTGCTGTCACACTATAATTTAACGAAGTAATTTTTCGCTTTCCAGTGAGTGATGAAAATTTTTGTAAAATGCAACTTTTCTACAGAATGGTCAGCAAATGTCTGTCATTTATATCAGCTTACCTTCAGCTAGTCTACTCTTCCATTTATGGGCTTTCCAATCAATCAACAAACACGTTTCTCCACTTGCAAACTAAATGGCTCTGTAACCAGCTCGCCGGCCGGTGTGGCCGTGCGGTTCTAAGCGCGTCAGTTTGGAACCGCGTGACCGCTACGGTCGCAGGTTCGAATCCTGCCTCGGGCATGGATGTGTGTGATGTCCTTAGGTTAGTTAGGTTTAAGTAGTTCTAAGTTCTAGGGGACTGATGACCTCAGTAGTTAAGTCCCATAGTGCTCAGAGCCATTTGAAGCATTTTGTAACCAGCTCAAGTGTAATGCATGTACTTGTAGCTTCTTCCGTAGCTAATGGCAACACTGTGTAAGGACACACTGCAGCAGAACCATATGATGAATGTAGATGCGAATTACAGCATTTAAATATTGCAGTATTTTTGTCATCCTCCTCCTTTCCAACAATATTTGCGTGCCTGTCTCTTTCTCGTTCTCTGTCCTTATTGCACTTGCGAGAATTAAAATTTCATGCCAATTGTTTTTTGCTTCTTCAGATGGTTAATGGGCTTTTCAATACCTAGAACAGCTAATCTTATTCTTTCTTATTAAAAAAAAACTTTAAGTTGATCAACGAACTTCTTCTTGAATTAACGATGCTACTTCCCACACTTTGGGTTCGATATTCAACGCAACTACGTCCAGTCATATATATTTGTAACATTTGTTTTTTCACCGAACCATTTGTTTGTTTTCCTATTTTATGCTGAAACGTGTCAATCGCGAGGAATTGTCTTCGAACGACGTACGCTAGTTGGGGTACAAAATTTTGCAGAATTTAGAAATTCCCAGGTTAACTTTAGTGGTGTTTCTGTGAAACAGAAATGTTAAGAAGGCCTAAACGAAGTTTTCCCTCGAGTAGGCCCAAGAACTCAGTCGCTAACTGCTACGGAACTCTATGGAATATTGTATGAAATAAAAGTCAGAACTTCTTCTGCAGCTCAGAGGTCAGCGGCTGAATGATACATCGAAAAGAATTAATACTTTGTTTTCACTATAGTTCTTATGACCAGAAGCCGATGACCACAACAACGAGTATAACAAATCCCGTCTGCACGATAGTTGTCCTGTTGAAAAATGGTACCACGATAAAATATGAGAAGTTCAACGTGAGGATACATGATGTCTGTGACGTATTGTTGTGCCTTCAGAGTTCTGTCAATCACCACCAACCGTGACCTGAAGTCATACCCGATGGGTCCCCACACTATGACGTCAGGAGTAACACCGCTGTGCCACTAAAACATTGGAAAAGTGGGACCTCTCGCCAGGTCACCACCAACCTCGTCGATTACGGTCTTCTGGAATAGTGCCGAACCGTGATTCATCGCTGAACACAGTGCGACGCCATTAATCGTCATTCCATGCTTCCTGGTCACGGCATCACTGCAAACGCAGCTATTTGTGTTGTGGTGTTGACGGCAACTTAGTATGGAACGGTGCCCGCCCGGTTAAAAATGGTTCAAATGGCTCTAAGTACTATGGGACTTAACATCTGAGACCATCAGTCCCCTAGAACTTAGAACTATTTAAACCTAACTAACCTAAGGACATTACACGCATCCATGCCCGAGGCAGGATTCGAACCTGCGACCAGAGCGGTCGCGCGGTTCCAGACTGAAGTGCCTAGAACCGTTCGGCCACACCGGCCAGCTCCGCCTGGTTAGCCGTGCGGTCTACCGCACGGCTTACCAGATTGGGAAGGAGCGCCTGGTCCACGGCACGAATCCACCCGGCGGACTTGTGTCGAGTTCTGGTGAGCTGGCCAGTCTGTGGATGGTTTTTAGGCGGTTTTCCATCTGCCTCAGTGAATGCGGGCTGGTTCCCCTTATTCCTCCTCAGCTACGCTATGTCGGCGATTGCTGCGCAAACAAGTTCTCCATGTACGCCTACACCACCATTACTCTACCACGCAAACATAGGGGTTACACTCGTCAGCTGCGAGACGTTCCCTGGGGGGGGGGGGGAGGGGGGGGGATGTCCACCGGAGGCCGAACCGCACAATAACCCTCAACCACAAAGAGTCAAAGAGTGGTTCGGTGTGGGGTTTATAGGCCCCCGGTTAACATACAATACAATAGTATGGAATGGTAATTACCCTGTCGGTCTGCTGCTAATCCCCGACCAATGGTGTGGCATGAAACAGAATGTCGCATGGAGTCCATTATTTGCTCTCGGTTGGCAGGCGCAGCTGTGAAGGGGCTACGATGTCCTTGGTGCACAATACGGCGAACATCCTTTGTGGTGATCAGACGTGGTCGACCTGAATCTTTCTGAGTATAGCTGCCTTCATGTTCGCATACAGCCGTCGGCATCAGTGGCCGAGCGGTTCTAAGCGCTTCAGTCCGGAAACGCGCGACTGCTACGGTCGCAGGTTCCAATCATGCCTCGGCCATGGACGTGTGTGATAGCTTTAGGTTAGTTAGGTTTAAGTAGTTCTAAGTTCTAGGCGACCGATGACCTCCGATGTTAAGTCCGATAGTGCTCAGAGCCATTTCAACCATTTCGCATATAGCCCAACCGGCAGTCCAAATGGATACCCACGACGAAGTTCCTCTCAAAACCTAAGAGGTGCCCAATAAATCTGTCTCACACGACTATGCGGTATCTCCCTGTCCATCTGACACTGTTAACGCCCCTGTACGTCCTACCAGCCCTGGTAACATCACTAAAATCGAATAACACTAATTTACGCCAATGGTGTGTATGTGTACGAAGTTGCACTGACATCCGATTGTGTCCTGTCGGCGCCTCACTTTCTTTGTTTGGCAGTGTAAACAGTGCGTCGGTGTATTTGTTTGGGTCTTCATCGATAGGCTGGTGTGATGCAGCTGTCTATTCCTGTCCATTGCCCGCTATACTCTTCATTTCAGCATAACTGCTGCATCCCACATCACTTACGACCTTCCTTAGGCAGTCATGTGTTGTACGTTCCCTACTATTCTTTTCTTCAGATACATATTAAACACTAGGACTAATTTCATTTTTCCTTTGCCCATTGTTCCCGTTTCTCATCCATACATAGCTTGTCATAAATATTTTCTGGTCTCAAGGTAAATATGTTTGTATGTAAGGAGCTATTTTCTTTTATAGAAACAGTTTTTGCTTTGTGCAATTCTTGCTGCAAGGGGATTTCGAGAAGTAAATGACACATGTTATCCCACGCTGAGACCATTACGTAACAAGAGTGTCGCATTGTCAGCAGAGAGAACGTTTTCTGGGTTTTCTGCAGACACAGATCTGCTGTGGTACGGATAACATGAGTCAAAGGTTGCGTGTGAAATGACACAGCAACTGGAAATGTAGTTAAAGTATGCGGGACTGTGCGATTCTTGTAGGGGAAACGTCTAAATGGTACAGAGTTTCACCCTGAAATTCTGACGGTGTATGAACCAAATGCAGTGTTGAGTCCCTGCAGCCGCTACAGTCGCAGGTTCGAATCCTGCCTCGGGCATGGATGTGTGTGATGTCCTTAGGTTAGTTAGGTTTAAGTAGTTCTAAGTTCTAGGGGACTGATGACCTCAGATGTTAAGTCCCAAAGTGCTCAGAGCCATTTGAACCATTGACCAAGGCCACATAAACGTGGGTGATGCTGATCGCGAAAGAAGGCCATCGACCACAGACGACAATGCTCAGGTAATCCAGGAACTTATGGGCAGTAATTATGGGTTTTCCGACGATGAGGACGCGCATACAGAGGTTCTCGAGTGGCTCTGTGATTAAGCATCGGATTTCTACACTGTCCAGTCACATTAATGTGACCACCTGTAAAAAGCCTAAATAACCACCTTTTACAGCGCGGTCCACCACGAGCTGTGTAGGAAGAGAGTCAGGGATGTGGAGCCAGCCGATTCAAGTGCCGTGGCCAGCTGCGCTAGATTTCTCGTTTGGGGATCCGTGGCGCCAACAGCCCGATCGAGGTAGTGCCACGTATTCTCGATTGGGTTTAAATTAGAGATGTTTGGTGGTCAGGGGAATATAGTAAAATCATGCTGGTGTTCTTCAAACCACACATGTACACTGCGAGCTGTGTCGTAGGTTGCACTGTCCCTCTGGTAGTTGCCATCGTGCTGAGGAAAAGCACATTGTATGTAAGTGTGGACGTGGTTCCCAATGGTAGTTGCTTACGTTTGTTAATCCATTGTGCCTTAGAGGAAGAATAAATCACCTGAGGGATGTCAAGGAAACATTCCCCAGAACAAAAGGCTTCCTCCTTCGGCCTGGATCTTTCCGACGATTGATGCAGGGTGTACGTTGGAGTATAAAAAACGATTCCTTAGAAAAGGCCACCCGTCGGTATTAAGCAGACGTCCAGTTGCGGTACGGGCGTCCAAAATCCAACTTTCGTCGCCGATGAACGGCAGTCGGCATGGGTGCATGAAACAGACGCGTGCTGTGAAGGTAGCATTGGGGAGGACGACGGTTCAAACCCGTCTGTGGCCATCCTGATTCAGGTTTTCCGTAATTTCCCGAAATTGTTTCAGGCAAATGCCGGGATTGTTCCTTTGAAAGGGCACGGCCGGTTTCCTTCACAACCCTTTCATAATCCGAGCTTGTGCTCCGTCTCTAATGACCTCGTTGTCGACGGAACGTTAAACACTAATCTCCTCCTCCTACTGTGAAGGCCCATACGCAGCAACGTTTGCTGAACGGTTTTTGAGGAGACACTGTAGTCAGCTGTGGGGTCACCGCCAGACACCACACTTGCTAGGTGGTAGCCTTTAAATCGGCCGCGGTCCGTTAGTATACGTCGGACCCGCGTGTCGCCTCTATCAGTGATTGCAGACCGAGCGCCGGCACACGGCAGGTCTAGAGAGACTTCCTAGCACTCGCCCCAGTTGTACAACCGACTTTGCTAGCGATGGTTCACAGACAAACTACGCTCTCATTTGCCGAGACGATAGTTAGCATAGCCTTCAGCTACGTCATTTGCTACGACCTAGCAAGGCGCCATTACCAGTTACTATTGATACTGTGAATCATGTACCGTCAAGAGCGACGTTCACCATTAATGGATTAAAGTTAAGTATTCCACCAGCTACGTCCGTTTTTTCTAAATTATAATTTCCTTGTCCTGTTCCAGACCTCACGCCAGCCTGCGTGAGCTAAAACGCCTGCCTTTCGGCTTCCTCTAGTAACACGGTGTTGGCTCTCCTGCCAACCACAACATCAGCCCCAATGTTCACCTGGGCTCTCAGTAGTTCAATAGTTACTCGTCTATTCGCCTAACACATCTCCGTAGCTGTCGTTCATCCCTGTTATATATGGGACGTGGTTCACCACAGTTACCTCGGCAACGGTTTCGGATAGCGCTGCCTCAAATGCCTCTGAGCAGTATGGGACTTAACATCTGAGGTCATTAGTCCCCTAGAACTTAGAACTACTTAAACCTAACTAACCTAAGGACAGCACACACATCCATGCCCGAGGCAGGATTCGAACCTGCGACCGTAGCGATCGTGCGGTTCCAAACTGAAGCGCCTAGAACCGCTCGGCCAGTCTGGCCGGCTCGGATAGCGCTATTTCGACATGCACGGTATACTTTAACCACGCTAGCGCGTTAACAGTTAAAAAATCTTAAGCCGTTTCGGAAATGCTTCTTCCACCCTTGGCCCTAAAGACTATGATCATGCCCTTTTTGACGTCAGAGAAATCGCTTCGTTTTCGCATTATGACAACGACTGCACTGTTTTCCACGTCTCCCTGACACTCTTTATACAGGGTGCAAATTTTAAGTTGACAAACCAGAATAACTCGAAAAATAAGCTTCAAACTAAAAAATGTGTGGAATGCAAAGTTGATTATTTTCGAGGGGAATATCAGCTGGTGCTAAAATTAGCCCGCCACCCAAGCCTCTTGAGGGTGGGGCGGTAGGCAACTTCAAAATTTCAAATGAGAACCCCATTTTTTATTGCAGGATCAGATTCTACAAAAAAAAACTACGTTAATTTTGTCTTAAACATTTGTTTTGATTCTTGGTAGTTGGCGCTGTAATTCAAGAAAATCCATGTTCTCATTTTTGCGTGGAAAATGGTTACGGACAAATAAAAAATACTTATTTATTCCGTAAATTTTGATTCACTAAAACTATAACTGATGTGTTGGCAAATGTGCCAACACCTTGTAGATAGAGGAGGCCGAAATGCACGCTATCTAACGCAGACGGGCGTGAAGTCTGGAAAAGGATACGTTATGAATGCACTAAAGAAAAGTCCGTAGCTGAGGTTATACTTAACTTTTATCCCATCCTCGTCGCCAATGATGTGTTGGCAAATGTGCCAACACCTTGTAGATAGAGGAGGCCGAAATGCACGCTATCTAACGCAGACGGGCGTGAAGTCTGGAACAGGATACGTTATGAATGCACTAAAGAAAAGTCCGTAGCTGAGGTTATACTTAACTTTTATCCCATCCTCGTCGCCAATGATGTGTTGGCAAATGTGCTAACACCTTGTAGATAGAGAAGGCCGAAATGCACGCTATCTAACGCAGACGGGCGTGAAGTCTGGAACAGGATACGTTATGAATGCACTAAAGAAAAGTCCGTAGCTGAGGTTATACTTAACTTTTATTCCATCATTGTGGTACATCGCTCTTGGTTATACAAGTGAGATTCTCTCCAGATATGGTTAATGGCGCCTTGCTAGGTCGTAGTCATGGACTTAGCTGAAGGCTATTCTGTCTCTCGGCAAATGAGAGAAAGGCTTCGTCAGTGTAGTCGCTAGCAAAGTCGTCGTACAACTGGGGCGAGTGCTAGTCCGCCTCTCTAGACCTGGCGTGTGGTGGCGCTAGGTCTGCAATTACTGACAGTGGCGACACGCGGGTCCGACATGTACTAATGGACCGCGGCCGATTTAAAGCTACCACCTAGCAAGTGTGGTGTCTGGCGGTGACACCACAATAACTCTCCCTCTCTTCTCATAGGGTGGGGTTTGAGAGAGAGGAATTAGAGTTTTACAAATGTTGACTCAATCCGAATCTGCGGAAAATTTAATATTTCGATCAACATTTGTAAAACTCTAATTCCTCTCTCTCAAACCCCACCCTATGAGAAGAGAAGGAGAGTTTTAGTTTTAGTGAATCAAAATTTACGGAGTAAATAAGTATTTTTTATTTGTCCGTAACCATTTTCCACGCTAAAATGAGAACATGGATTTTCTTGAATTACAGCGCCAACTACCAAGAATCAAAACAAATGTTTAAGACAAAATGAACGTAGTTTTTTTTGTAGAATCTGATACTGCAATAAAAAATGGGGTTCCCATTTGAAATTTTGAAGTTGCCTCCCGCCCCACCCCCAAAGGGCTGGGGTGACGGGCTAATTTTAGGACCAGCTGATATTCCCCTCGTAAATAATCAATTATGGATTCTACACCTTTTTTCGTTTGAAGCTTATTTTTCGAGTTATTCTGGTTTGTCAACTTAAAATTTACACCCTGTATACCCTCGACTGCTAGTGCTGCCACCTGCCGTCTGTTAGTGGTTATCCCACGTTGTCGTCCAGCATAGGCTGTGGCCATGTTAATCTTACTGAACCATGTACCGTCGAAGAACTTAACTATTGAAAAAACTCTCCGACAACTGTTTACAGAGATTTTGCTGAAAAATAGTGTCATGTATCTGTGTTACTTTGACGTATAGTGCAGCATTCAATAAAAATTACTTGGCCTCTCTTAATAGTGTGTAACTTACTTTTCGAAGTCCTATTGTACCACGTCTTTCTAGCATTTTTCATCTTTATCTCTTCTACTTCCCAGATAGCGAAATGGATCCATCTATTTTAGTGTCTCTTGTCTAATGTTAATATTTGTCTTTTCGGCATATATACCAGCTGCGCATACCATTACGTTAGTTTTCTTTTTCTTTACGTGTATGTTACAGGCATTAGGTACCACTCGTTCCGTTTAGTTAAACAGTCAACTGACAAGGAGAACACGGCAAGTGCCATAACCCGATTTCCCAGGAATTTCATCCAAGGGAAGAGGGTCCCAAATACGGTGCAAGGCTTTTCCGTAGATACTCGACAGTTTCTGAGAAAATGACGTCAAAGTTTTCCAAGCAATTTAGATGCATTTTATCGCGCTGTAAGTTAAACTGAGTCGTTGGTACAGTGGGTACCGTCGTGGGTTTTGTGCTCTGTGTTCGGATTTCTATTATTGTTTTTCTATTTTCCTTTTTAATTTATTTAGTCATGTCCTAGGAGGTTAGTAGACGAATGTTTCTTATGAACTTAGGGCGTTATATAAATTTTAAAATTACAAATGGGTTTCGCAACAAGTGCTGTGCATTTGTTATATATGTGTGTACGGCACACTGCTGTGTGTTCGCTTTGAGAACTAGTTAGGAAACGATATTTCTCCCTTACTGATTCCCCTCAAGAGGTCAAAACCAGCTGGTCAGGTCAGAATTGCTTGAATACAAGACTCATCTTGCTGGCTGCAGGAATAAATGGGTATACTTGCTGGTCGACCGAAACGCTCTTTCCGGGAAATGTATGTACCACCAATATTATTGACAAGATACACAACAGGAATTTCACTGAAAACTATTTTAAGATTTCCTCAGTCATTTATTTTTTACACATTCTTATAGTAATCTTCTACGGACATTGGTAGGTAAATAACAGAATGAAATAAAATAAAATAAAAGCAATAATCGGATTTCAAACACAGGGTGCAAAAGTTTGAAAGCGCGACGCTAGCCCCTGTGCCGCCAGTTCGACGGAGCATACCAGCTGGTAAGAGGCACAAAAGGTGCATACAAGCCTTTGACAATCGTTTTCTCAGAAACGGTGAAGTATTTACGGATAAGCCGACACACGTGTTCGCTTATTTTGATCCCTCCACTTGCCGTGTTCTTCTCGTGAGTGACTGCTTTCGGCGACTACTGCTATGTTATCAGCGAATAGTACCACCCTGATTTTCTATCTGTGACAGACCATAACCATTCTCACATCGAGGTAGTCCTGCACCACATAAACTGGCCAAAGTCACATAAACAGCTGGTCATCGTGCTGTGAGTAATAGGAAATAGTTTTGCTTCTGATGTATGAGAATGTGGTGAAAAGCCTTCCCCGAAGAGAAAGGAGAATCTACACGCTTCTTGTTGCACGACTGGGATCATTTAACGAACCAGAGTAAGTTTCTGAAACGTTGACGTCATAGTGCACATACATGGACGATGTACGTAAATGTGTCACGAAACTGTCCAGTGTGCTCTTGTTACTATAATTTCCATTCTTGTCATATGTAATCAGATACAGACGTCCTTTACTTAGGAGTAGTGATCTAAACGGACCACGCATAGGACGAGCGTAAAGGTGCTAGCTTTTCGTATATGCTAGCTAAGCTTCGTAGTTAGTTGGATTCGTAAATTATTTGAATATGTATCAATTCATAGCCTATATGTTTCTAGTAGGGTGTACCAAAACTACTGTTCGGTACTTTTCGTACAATACATAATTTACGTAGTAAATGGTAGGATTACAGGCAGTATTGGTAGAATTGGTAGTGAAAAAACCCTAGTGAATGTGTGAGAGAGAAACTAGGAACCGAGGACTTCTATCTAGTTTTTATTTGCTTGTTTTGCACATAATTAGAACCACGTATTGTTCAATTTAGTCCATTGTGTATTTTATATCCTTACAAAATATAAATTACAATTTATAAATCAGTTGATCGCCTAACTTCTGCGCTTTCACGTAATAAAGAAAACTGCTTTTGATTCAGGTACAGTTTACATGCACAAATATTTAAAAAATCTGTATAATTATTTTGTTGTTTCGTACCTAATAGAAGGTTCTTCATTATGTTCAAGGGCAAGAATTTCCTGTTATTATTGATAAGTGTTAAAGTTGTATATGAATAACAGAAACATGATTTAAGTGAACGTGAAGAAGTATTGAAGCGAAGTTTGATATATTTTTCTTTTACGGTTTTTTTAATTTTTCGTTTTTCAGGAAATTACTTTTTTTAGCGCTGTATGATAAATAAGCACTGTACCTTTTATTTTGGCTACAACATCCTTCTGCTTCACGTTAAAAATCAACAATTTTCGAATAAAACCTGAATTAAAAATTAAATGTTCTAGGTTTGCTATAAATACTGTTTATTTTTAAGTAATAGACAGGAGGATAACTATGTAAAATGAAAATGTTACATAGGTTATGTTGCCTTTTATACATCCTCACTCAGTTCCCAGGCGGTTTCTAGGGAAATCTAGTGAGCCACTGATCGCATATGCTGATAAAACGATCGAAATGAGGTAACGCCTAATAGGTATGAAACACATTTAAGGTACAAGTAACGAAGTTGAAATGCTACTAGGAAAACTACCGTAGTCTATGCTTACTTATGATAGTCTACAGATGCCTAAGATAGTTTTACAACTGTAGTAAGGAAAACCTCCAACAAATTATCAGACACTTTGCTGAACCCTGTGATGGATTGCTATAATAATACAGACAAGAAACAGAAAAGGCACCGTTAGTCGCTGAAGGCAAACGAAGGTGAAAGCTGTATGAAAAACTAAATGTTCCTTTCCTTTATGCAGTAAACAAAGTCTAACTGCGTGCTGCGGTTTAGTAGATCTTCGTTAACCCAAATACGTTTCACACTTATTTCATCAACATCTACAGCAGTGTTACAAAAACGTTGCATTTCCATAGTGTTTAACTTAAAAAAAAAAGTTTATGTATTTGAGACAGCTTTTCTCTATTACTCAACTTAAGCTGAAATTAATCAGACTGATTTTTCTTCCACATGTTACGCCGAACTTCACTACATTGCTGACCGTTAACACTGCAACATGATGAAGGCGTCATACCACAAACCTGAAATTGGCTTGACGTGTCTCACATGCTTGGATATGCAAATGATTAGCATTTCAGCACAACCGCGCACGCTAGGTAAGAGTAACTCTATCTACATTCTGTATACATCGTGCTCAAAAATTCGGTGCCCTAACGAGCAGGAATGATAAAGGAGACAAAAACAAATATATTTCGTAAAGCAACTACCCATATTGTGTGAGCGCTGAACATGCGTAGGTAACGCACGAGTGGAGCAGATAGAAGTCGTTGTGCCTAACGTTGTTACACCAAATGCTGGTCTGAGTTATGTGGTACATTGTGAAGTCATGCTCTTCGACACTGAGTCAGTAAACAGGGGGTAGCACTAGTTCCTCAATGACAGTTGCAGTGTCAGCATGGAAGGCTGCACGTAGGGAGAACTGCGAGACATGCACTTCGTTTACAGTGTGGCTGAAGGCAACAGACGAGGATGTGATTTCAGCATAATGGAACCGCAACGGACTTTGCAGAACCAGTCCGAGCACTAATAATGAGTACTTCTGGCAATCGGTGGATCGGCCGGGGAGAACCTGTACATTGGCCTGCAATATCCATGCACCTCATCCGAATCGACTTCATTCTCTGAGACTACATAAAAGCCGAGGTGTATTGTAGGCCTGTTGCCTTGGAGGTGCACTTGATTGCAAGAATTCTTACAGCAGCCATACATATGCAGAGCACACCACGCATTTTCCAGCGAACACGGGACTCCCTGCTTCGTCGATACCGGTCCTGCAATGAGGTTAATGGTGATTATTTTGAACATTAATTGTAATGTAATAGCAATCAGAACAATAACGCACGTATACACATGGCGGTAATATCGCGTACAGAATCTATAAAAGGGCAGTGCACTGGCAAAGCTGTCATTTGTGTCCAGGTGATTCTTGTGAAAAGGTTCCCGACGTGGTTATGGCAGCACGATTGGAACTAACGGAGCCTGAACGCGGAATGGTAGCTGGAGCTAGTCACATGGGGCATTCCATTTTGGAAATAATTGGGTAATTCAATATTTCTAGATCCACAGTGTCAAGAGCGTGGCGAGAACGCTAAATTTCAGACATTACCTCTCACTGCTATCTCTCAGTAGCCGACTGCCTTCACGTAACGACACAGTGCAGCGGCATTTGCGTAGAGGTGTCAGTGATAACAGAAAAGCAGCACTGCCTGAAATAACCACAAAAATCAATGTGAGACGTACAAAGAAGGTATCCGTCAGGACAGTGAGGCGAAATTTGGCGTTAATGGGCTATGTCAGCAGACGACTGACACGAGTACCTTTGCTAACAGCATGATATCGCCTGAAACGCCTCTCCTGTGATAGTGACCATATCGGCTGGACCCTAGACGACTGGAAAACGGTGACAAGATAAGATGAGTCCCGATTTCAATTGATGGTGGGGATCGAGTAGCGCAGACTCCACAAAACCATGGACCCAAGTTACTAAGAAGGTACTGTGCAAGCCGGTGGCTGCTCCGTAATGGTCTGGGCCGTGTTTACATGAAATAGACTGGGTCCTCTGGCCCAACTGAACCGATCATTGACTGGAAATGATTATGTGCTGTTGATTGGTTTGTTGATTTGGGGTGAGGGTATCTAACAGCGAGGTCACCGATCCCATCATATTAGGGAAGGATGGGGAAGGAAGTCGGGCGTTCCCTTTCAAAGAAACCATCCCGACATTTGCCTGAAGTGATTTAGGGAAATCACGGAAAACTTAAATCAAGATGACCGGACACGGGTTTGAACCGTCGTCCCCCCGAATGGGAGTCCAGTGTGCTAACCACTGCGCCATCCCGCTCAGTATTTGTTCGGCTACTTAGAGATCATTTGCAGCGGTTGACGGACTTCATGTTCGCAAACGAGGTTGAAATTTTTAAGGATGACAATGTGCCTTCTCACCGGGCTACAGTTGTTCCCGATTGGTTTGAAGATTCTGGACAATTCCAACAAATAATTTGGCCATTCAGATCGTCCGACGTGGTACATAACTGTGAGGTCATTTCGTGCAAAGAATCATGCACTGGCAACAATTTCGCAGTTATGGACGGCTATAGAGGCAACATGGCTCAATATTTCTTCAGGGGACTTCCAACGACTTGTTGAGTCCATGCCACGTCAGGCTGCTGCACTAAGCCGGGAAAAAGAGGCCCGGCACCATATTTGGAGGCATCCCATGACTTTTGTCACCTCGGTGTAGCCTCAATCACACACAATAACCTCCTGCATACTCAGTACGTCAACAATATGCGTTTACAACACATGATTGCTTTACGAAAGGTATTTTTTTTTTGGTCTTCTGTATCATCCCTCTTTCTTTGGGTACTGAATTTTTGAACACCCTGTATAAAGAACAATTCGTTCGGTCGCGCACCATCGTGCAGGCATGAAACTGGAAGTGTTTGCAGCACAGGAGTGTAGAGTGTGGCGATTTCAGAAGCAGTCAGCAGGGGGATTATTGATGCGGCTACATTCGGAAGCGGCAGCAGAGGATGGCGCGTTGAGAATCGTGCTCCCAATGACAACACTAGATACAGAAGTGGGACCACCTCGTCATGTCAGACGAGTCTCAGCTCTGTGTACAGTATCACGAAGGACGCAACCGTGTGTGAACGCTGCGAGGGGAACGGAAGTTGTCAAATTGTACACGGCTATTATAAATGAGTCATTCGTTTTCAAAGTTCTACATTTTCTAAAGGCCGGCCGAAGTGGCCGCGCGGTTCTGGCGCTGCAGTCTGGAACCGCGAGACCGCTACGGTCGCAGGTTCGAATCCTGCCTCGGGCATGGACGTGTGTGATGTCCTTAGGTTAGTTAGGTTTAACTAGTTCTAAGTTCTAAGGGACTAATGACCTCAGCAGTTGAGTCCCATAGTGCTCAGAGCCATTTGAACCATTTTTCTAAAGTACTACGAGGGACTTTCCGAAAGTAAGTATTGCCATTGTTTTCGAAAGAGAAGATGGTACACGAGGTTACATAAAGAAACTCCATACGAATCCACGCCCGTTGCTGGTTCAACGACGGAAGGGGCGTCAGCGGAGGAGGAAAGACGCATGAGCAGAGCGCCGAAGAAGAGAGAGTAGCAGCAGCCTGGCGTGCCCGAGATTATTCGACTAGGCATCACGATGGCAGATGTGTAATGACAACGTGGTCTCCGATGGAAGTGCGTGCTGTTGTCCGGTATGGATGGGCACATGGGACTAGTGTGTCCGCCATTCATGAACGATTGCAGACTGTGTACGGTGAAGAGGTCATTTCTTGTCAAATGGTTGGTCGCTGATGTTGCATGTTCGGAGACGGAAGACAGAGTGTGGAGGATGAAGGTAGAAATGGGCGTCCCTCCACATCACTTCGAACCAACGCTGAAGTGGAGCAGGCTGTGCGACAGTTCCTTGCATCGCAGGGCACCGAGTTTTACCAGAGTCGTCTCTTCAAACTGGTTCACGCTGTGACAAATGTCTCAAATCCAGTGGCGACTATGTCGAAAAATAGTGCATAGATCATGATGCCATAACGTATTTATTTTTGGCAATAAATTTTATGTGAAAAAAAGACAGTGACGAAACTTACTTTCGGAACGTCCCTCGTACATGCACAAATATGATTGTTCTGAGAACTGAACTATAAACTCACCGAGTTTTCACCGTGCCCACCAGCTGTCGTTACGAGTACAGCGCCTTGAAAAAGTGGCGACAAAGCAAGAAAAGAGGTTGTGTGTGTTGGAATATGTGAGATGGGTATCTGTTACAACATTGCAGTTTGCATTCAGAGGGAATTACGGAATAGAACCGTCATATAAATAGAGCATTGTGCGTTGGTGTCGACAATTTCAGGACATAAGTTGTCTCTGTTAAGAGAAATAACAGAAAAGTACCGCCAGACGCATACGTGGAAAGAGTGAGTGAAAGTATAGTACATCTACATCTACATCTACATTTATACTCCGCAAGCCACCCAACGGTGTGTGGCGGAGGGCACTTTACGGGCCACTGTCATTACCTCCCTTTCCTGTTCCAGTCGCGTATGGTTAGCGGGAAGAACGACTGTCTGAAAGCCTCCGTGCGCGCTCTAATCTCTCTAATTTTACATTCGTGATCTCCTCGGGAGGTATAAGTAGGGGGAAGCAATATATTCGATACCTCATCCAGAAACGCACCCTCTCGAAACCTGACGAGCAAGCTACACCGCGATGCAGAGTGCCTCTCTTGCAGAGTCTGCCACTTGAGTTTGTTAAACATCTCCGTAACGCTATCACGCTTACCAAATAACCCTGTGACGAAACGCGCCGCTCTTGTTTGGATCTTCTCCGTCAACCCGATCTGGTACGGATCCCACACTGATGAGCAATACTCAAGTATAGGTCGAACGAGTGTTTTGTAAGCCACCTCCTTTGTTGATGGACTACATTTTCTAAGGACTCTCCCAATGAATCTCAACCTGGCACCCGCCTTACCAACAATTAATTTTATATGATCATTCCACTTCAAATCGTTCCGCACGCATACTCCCAGATATTTTACAGAAGTAACTGCTACCAGTGTTTGTTCCGCTATCATATAATCATACAATAAAGGATCCTTCTTTCTATGTATTCGCAATACATTACATTTGTCTATGTTAAGGATCAGTTGCCACTCCCTGCACCAAGTGCCTATCCGCTGCAGATCTTCCTGCATTTCGCAACAATTTTCTAATGCTGCAACTTCTCTGTATACTACAGCATCATCCGCGAAAAGCCGCATGGAACTTCCAACACTATCTCCTAGGTCATTTAGATATATTGTGAAAAGCAATGGTCCCATAACACTCCCCTGTGGCACGCCAGAGGTTACTTTAACGTCTGTAGACGTCTCTCCATTGATAACAACATGCTGTGTTCTGTTTGCTAAAAACTCTTCAATCCAGCTACACAGCTGGTCTGATATTCCGTAGGCTCTTATTTTGTTTATCAGGCGACAGTGCGGAACTGTATCGAACGCCTTCCGGAAGTCAAGAAAAATAGCATCTACCTGGGAGCCTGTATCTAATATTTTCTGGGTCTCATGAACAAATAAAGCGAGTTGGGTCTCACACGATCGCTGTTTCCGGAATCCATGTTGATTCCTACATAGTAGATTCTGGGTTTCCAAAAACGACATGATACTCGAGCAAAAAACATGTTCTAAAATTCTACAACAGATCGACGTCAGTGATATAGGTCTATAGTTTTGCGCATCTGCTCGACGACCCTTCTTGAAGACTGGGACTACCTGTGCTCTTTTCCAATCATTTGGAACCTTCCGTTCCTCTAGAGACTTGCGGTACACGGCTGTTAGAAGGGGGGCAAATTCTTTCGCGTACTCTGTGTAGAATCGAATTGGTATCCCGTCAGGTCCAGTGGACTTTCCTCTGTTGAGTGATTCCAGTTGCTTTTCTATTCCTTGGACACTTATTTCGACGTCAGCCATTTTTCCGTTTGTGCGAGGATTTAGACAAGGAACTGCAGTGCGGTCTTCTTCTGTGAAACAGCTTTGGAAAAAGGTGTTTAGTATTTCAGCTTCACGCGTGTCATCCTCTGTTTCAATGCCTTCATCATCCCGGAGTGTCTGGATATGCTGTTTCGAGCCACTTACTGATTTAACGTAAGACCAGAACTTCCTAGGATTTTCTGTCAAGTCGGTACATAGAATTTTACTTTCGAATTCACTGAACGCTTCACGCATAGCCCTCCTTACGCTAACTTTGACATCGTTTAGCTTCTGTTTGTCTGAGAGGTTTTGGCTGCGTTTAAACTTGGAGTGAAGCTCTCTTTGCTTTCGCAGTAGTTTACTAACTTTGTTGTTGTACCACGGTGGGTTTTTCCCGTCCCTCAGAGTTTTACTCGGCACGTACCTGTCTAAAACGCATTTTACGATTGCCTTGAACTTTTTCCATAAACACTCAACATTGTCAGTGTCGGAACAGAAATTTTCGCTTTGATCTGTTAGGTAGTCTGAAATCTGCCTTCTATTACTCTTGCTAAAAAATAAAAATAAAAGAATAAAAATCCTTCACTTGTTCATCACACTTCAGGAAGCTCTTGAGAATGATCACTTCGTCTCCAAGCTAATTTTCAGCGACGAATCAACTTCTCATCTATCTGGAAATGTTAATCACCACAATGTGAGAGTTTGGCGCATTTATGAAATTCGCCGAACGTTGATGTTTTCTGCGCAATGTCACAGACGAAGATGTATTGGCCGTTTTTCTTCTGTGAGAAGGCTGTGACGTGTACCTCTTACCTTCATATGTTGCAGTTGAGGTTGTTTCCGCAACTGAATGCTGATTCCGAGAATTTCGTGTTCCAACTCACTGGATGTTCATTGGTACCTAAACGACGAACTTCCGCAATGCTGGACTGGGCGTAGAGGTGAAGATGATGTGGCTCTGCTCCCTTGGCCTCCAGTTCGCCTGACATATATAACGACTTGTGACTTTTTCCTCTGGGGGTACATTAAACTCTTTGTTTACGTAACCTCACTGTGAAGAATATTGGAACAACTCAAGGAACGCATCAATGATGCTGTGACGACCATTGGTAGGATGTTGCTACATGAGGTACTGGCGGGTATGACTGCCACTTGGACGTGTGCCATCTGCCCAGAGGGATGAAAATTTGTACACTGCAAAATTGGTTAGTTTACGGCTCTGTTCATACATCAGTCATATTTTTACATTTAATACTTTAGCAAATATGAAGATCTGAAAACTAATGAATCATTTATAGTAGCCCTGTATCTGTCGTCGTCATTGGGTCCCAGCACGTGGCTTGATGGTAGTGGGTGCCACTGGGCACGTGAGACAATCATCTCTACTTCGCACAGTAATTTGGACAGCAGACGTTACATATATCAACAATTTAATTACATGACAAGTATTCGCGTTTGTGAATGTGGAGAACCATAAACTGTGTACTGGAATAACGACAATGAAAACTGGTGCCAGACTGGGACTAGAACCCGGATTTCCCACTTAACGCAAGCGGTCGCCTTACCTTTAGGCTATCCGTGCACGCTTCACAGCCAGACCCAAGCTTCCATATATCGTCAATCTTGTGTCTACAACCTGCACTCGTACATCTATTATGTACACTGATAAGCAAGACATTATGACCACTGTCCATCGCGCCATTGGATGCCACCTGGTGGCGTTGCGGGCACGTGACGCAGTAACAAAAGTTTCTAAGCGGAGTGGACACGGACGGGAGATCATCCTAGCGAAGACATGGGCTGCAAATGGGGAAACCCATTAAGATAAGCGGCTTTGACAAAGAGCAGAGCCTGTGGACGAGTATCTCGAAAACGGCGGAGCTGGTCTAATGTTCACATGCTACTTTCGTGTGCATCTACGAAAAGAGGTAGAAGGATAGTGAAACTACCACTAGGCGCTAAATCTTTGGCAGTCCACGACTCTTCGCATAACGAGGGGTTCGGAGGCTTGTCTGCTCTGTGAAGTAGGATAGATGGTGATCTGTGGCATCTCTGCCAGAAGTGTACAATGCTGGTACACGCACAAGTGTTTTGGAGCACACCGTTTATGGTAGATTGTTGAACATGGAGCTCCGCAGCAGACTACAACTAGACGTTCACATGTTGGACTAACGACATCGTCAATTACATTGCAGTGGACGCGGGACCATTGGTATTCGACCGTCGATCAATGAAAACTAGTCGGCTCTTCGGGTGAATCACGTTTTGCTACTCTATGTCGATGGTCGTCTTCACAAACGCCGTCATCGAGGTGAGCGGAGGTTCGAGACACGTAGCGCGCCACGTACGCACTCTGATGGGAGCAGTATTATGCTATGGGGCACATTCTCCTGCGCTTGCGTGGGACCTGTGGCAGTAATCGAAAACACGCTGACAGCTGCGAACCACCTGCATCCCTCTATGCTTGAAGTATTCCCCGCAGTGACGTCATCTTTCAGCAGTGTAACTGTCCGTGCCTTGGAGGCAGAACCGTGCCACAGTGGTTTGAGTAACAACATATGAACTCACTTCGATGTTCGCCGACAAAATTCGTCTGATTCGAATCCTATGGAACCCATCTGGGTCGCTATCAGGCGCCTTCACAGCGTGCGCAAATCAGCGGCCAGTTATTTACGCGAATTACATGATCTGTGTGTAGACATCTAATGCCACGTACCTCCACAAACCTACCAACAAACTGTCGGGTCCCTGATACACGGGATCAGTGATGTATTTCGTTTAGAAACAGGACAAAGAAACTATTAAGCAGGGGACATAATGTTTTGGCTCGTCAATGTATATCCCCGTACAGGATGGACATTTTCACTGAAAGTCGCCGACACTGGGCAAGCGTCTTTGAATTAAAACGTGTTGAGATGATGTTTTATGTGTACCTCCTGATTTAAAAATATATTTTCACCAATATATCGAGGGTAAATTGAAGTCACCACCAAGTGTAATTGTATGAGTCAGGTGCGAGTTTGAAATTATAGTCAAATTCTCTTTGAACCTTTCAGCAATTTTATCATCTGAGCTGGGAGGTCAGTGAAAGGATCCAGTTATTATTTTATTCCGGTTTCCAAGAATGACATCTGTCCATACTAACTCACGGGAACTATCTACTACAAATTCGCTACAAAATTAACTATTTATAACAGGAACAAACACGTCACCGCCGACTGTATTTAGCTTATCCTTTCTGAACACCATTAGATCCTTCGCAAAAAATTCAGGTGAACCTATCTCCAGTTTTAGCCAGCTTTCAACGCCTACAACGATTTGAGCATCAGTGCTTTCTATTACTGCTTCGAGCTCTGGTACCTTCCCAACACAGCTAAGCCAATTTACAGCTGTTATAGCGATGGTTCCTAGAACAACGTTCCTCCTGTGTTCGACCTGCACTCTTTGAGACTTCAGCCTTTTCTGTGTTTTCCCGAGGCCCTCTAACCTAAAAAGCCGCCCAGTCTACGCCACACAGTCCTCGCTACCCGTGTAGCTGCCAATTCATCTATTTAGCAGAACCCAAAATCCCACCACCCTATGGCGCAAGTCGAGAAATCTGCGACCATAAGGTCGCAGAACCGTCTGAGCCACCGATTGAGACCATCCTCTCTGCTGTGTACCAGAGGTGCACATTCGCCTCTTCATTCCTTTATACAGCTGATGGTTGACCCAGTGCATCGTAAGACAGGCACTGTAATATCGTTCTCCTTCGGACATGCGTGCAAAGGATGAAAATCACACTAACACCGAACTGAGGGTCGCTTTGCATACAGCTCCGCTGTGTTTGTTCATTTCGGTCTTGCAAAATTTTATTTAGTGTACAGTGTACTAAAAGATTTTACCAATGTTTTAACCATTAGGTTAGTCGTTTAATAGAAAATAATTTAAATTTCCGGAAAATCTATCTGTTTTCAGGTTATTAACTGTTCTTGTTTGTGTGAGCGTTGTCAGCATCTCAGGATATTGCTTATTATGAACCTGTTTTTTGTTTTATGGTCTTTCTCACTATCTATTTATCTATATCTCTTTCCACGAAATACAAAAATTGTATGATTCTCTTTGACACCTACCAACAGCACCTATGTGCCGGCGTCTGCGAATGTCAGTTTGTTTCTGAAAATACACGGGGTGAGTCAGTTGTCCCTACCGATTTCCTTTTACGTAGCTCATAATGTTATATCTAGCCATCAAAAACCGTACGTGAGATTTCCATATCGTCTCACTCGCTACGAGCAAGCTATTGTTCCTACAGAAAAAATGAGCAGGACCTTTTTGTAGGGACGTTAACACAGTTAAATTTTGTACTGGGATACGTTTTCTCTGGATGCCACGTTTTTCGAGATATTCAAGAAAAACGTAAAAAATGACCCTCAAACGCACGCCACCCCCACATTCTCCCTCACAAATCAGGAATTAATACACTGCTCGTGGGACTCCCTCTTACCACTGTACAAAAATTTCCGACTACACGAACTATTCCCAATATTTGACGTTTTTATGTCTTTGTTGACTGGGCCATTACACCACCAGCATAGTTGCCTATTTCATTAACGTTATTAGTTTAAACGTGCACATGAGTGTATGAAAGAAAAAGATCTTTTTAAACGTTACACGGTAGATGTTGGAAACAGGTACCGTTCACATCAAATGAAGCTCAATGCGCGATTTACCAAACTGTGAGACAGGCTTAGCAGCTCTACCTAACGAATGGCAGCACTGGCGTTTTCAGTGTCTTACTGAAGATCTTTCAGTGTGTGGTGATTATATTATATACGTCATCCTTCAACTTGCCGCACAAGTAAAAGTCACAAGAAGAGAGATGAGCCGATCTCGGAGGCCATGAGACTTTGCTGACCGCTCTCTTCTTACACAGCACCTCATGAATCGTGGCACGGTTACATGTGAGACGTCTGCTGTTGCTACATCTTGCTGAGGGCATCCGTAAATTTCCTTTTCCTAATGAGCTCTTTCCTGTTTAGATTACATTGTCACAATGTGTAAAAAAGACTTTTCATATCAATTTTATTTTGGCCCTTCCTGTGTTATTAAATCACTTCTGAGGAAATATGGATCGTCGTGGTACTATACGCAGTAGATACTGCAGTTAAATTACAACACATCACCCATAGAGATATTTTTATATTGCTTATAGCATGCGTCACTAATTAACGTGGAACGTACAGTATGCTCATAGACAATGAAGTTAAACACCCAGCAGGAATGGCCCGATGCTGACGCAATTCCGTAGACATGTGCGCCAGCGGTGAGTTTGTAACTTTTTAGAGTTGTTATCATCCGTGATGCCTAGAAAACTCACTAGAGTGCATTTATTTTGTCACTACGTGACCATGTTATCAAGTCTGTCAGTGTGCGCAGGGTGTTTCACAACAAGGCTTCAGGTGATCATATAATATTACGACACTACACACTCCCCCATCCGTGCCAGTGTAATTTCCCCACCCCTTCCATTACCTGCTTCCTTTCAGTTCACCCAAATCATCAGGTTAGGTTCTATCTGTATAATAACCTGCCAACTTGTATTGCAGCATATAATTAGACGCTTAGTACGAGAATATATTTGAAAATAACAACGTCTGCACCATCCAGTGTGTACGGTACGGGGTGATTCAGTTGTCCCTACCAATTTCCTTTTATGCAGCTCATAATGTTATATCTGGACATCAAAAACCACACGCTATATTTTCATATCATCTCACTCGCTACGCGCAAGCTACACTCCTGGAAATGGAAAAAAGAACACATTGACACCGGTGTGTCAGACCCACCATACTTGCTCCGGACACTGCGAGAGGGCTGTACAAGCAATGATCACACGCACGGCACAGCGGACACACCAGGAACCGCGGTGTTGGCCGTCGAATGGCGCTAGCTGCGCAGCATTTGTGCACCGCCGCCGTCAGTGTCAGCCAGTTTGCCGTGGCATACGGAGCTCCATCGCAGTCTTTACCACTGGTAGCATGCCGCGACAGCGTGGACGTGAACCGTATGTGCAGTTGACGGACTTTGAGCGAGGGCGTATAGTGGGCATGCGGGAGGCCGGGTGGACGTACCGCCGAATTGCTCAACACGTGGGGCGTGAGGTCTCCACAGTACATCGATGTTGTCGCCAGTGGTCGGCGGAAGGTGCACGTGCCCGTCGACCTGGGACCGGACCGCAGCGACGCACGGATGCACGCCAAGACCGTAGGATCCTACGCAGTGCCGTAGGGGACCGCACTGCCACTTCCCAGCAAATTAGGGACACTGTTGCTCCTGGGGTATCGGCGAGGACCATTCGCAACCGTCTCCATGAAGCTGGGCTACGGTCCTGCACACCGTTAGGCCGTCTTCCGCTCACGCCCCAACATCGTGCAGCCCGCCTCCAGTGGTGTCGCGACAGGCGTGAATGGAGGGACGAATGGAGACGTGTCGTCTTTAGCGATGAGAGTCGCTTCTGCCTTGGTGCCAATGATGGTCGTATGCGTGTTTGGCGCCGTGCAGGTGAGCGCCACAATCAGGAGTGCATACGACCGAGGCACACAGGGCCAACACCCGGCATCATGGTGTGGGGAGCGATCTCCTACACTGGCCGTACACCACTGGTGATCGTCGAGGGGACACTGAATAGTGCACGGTACATCCAAACCGTCATCGAACCCATCGTTCTACCATTCCTAGACCGGCAAGGGAACTTGCTGTTCCAACAGGACAATGCACGTCCGCATGTATCCCGTGCCACCCAACGTGCTCTAGAAGGTGTAAGTCAACTACCCTGGCCAGCAAGATCTCCGGATCTGTCCCCCATTGAGCATGTTTGGGACTGGATGAAGCGTCGTCTCACGCGGTCTGCACGTCCAGCACGAACGCTGGTCCAACTGAGGTGCCAGGTGGAAATGGCATGGCAAGCCGTTCCACAGGACTACATCCAGCATCTCTACGATCGTCTCCATGGGAGAATAGCAGCCTGCATTGCTGCGAAAGGTGGATATACACTGTACTAGTGCCGACATTGTGCATGCTCTGTTGCCTGTGTCTATGTGCCTGTGGTTCTGTCAGTGTGATCATGTGATGTATCTGACCCCAGGAATGTGTCAATAAAGTTTCCCCTTCCTGGGACAATGAATTCACGGTGTTCTTATTTCAATTTCCAGGAGTGTATTTGTCCTACAGAAAAAATGAGCAGGGCCTTTTTGTAGGGACTTTAACACAGTTAAATTATGTACTGGGATACGTTTTCGCTGGATGCCACGTTTTTCGAGTTATTTAAGACAACCGTGCAACAGTGTCCCTAAAACGCACCCCACTCCCACACTCAGCCCCCATCGGTCAGGATTTATAATATGTTGTTCATGGCATTCCCTCCTACCACTGTGCAAATATTTGCGACTCCACGAATTATTTCCCACAGTCGACCGTTTTTGGTGTTCAAAGACTGGCCTCATTACGCCACTGACTTAGTTGAGCACATACAAATTGTAAAAATTGACGTTTTTGTAAACTTTACCTAATAATTTTGTTAATTTTAACAGCAGAAAATAAACAGTTACATAACTGTAGTCGTCAGGCCTTCTGACTACGAAACTACTGTGATTTTAAGGGTTAAGTCTATGTAATTAGTTTTACCGTAACGTTTAAAAAGATCTTTTTCTTTCATACACTCATGTGCACGTTTAAACTAATAACGTTAATGAAATAGGCAACTATGCTGGTGGTGTAATGGCCCAGTTAATAGAGACATAAAAACGTCAAATATTGGGAATAGTTCGTGTAGTCGGAAATTTTTGTACAGTCGTAAGAGGAAGTCCCACGAGCAGTGTATTAATTCCTGATTTGTGAGGGAGAATGTGGGGGTGGCGTCCGTTTGAGGGTCATTTTTTACGTTTTTCTTGAATATCTCGAAAAACGTGGCATCCAGAGAAAACGTATCCCAGTACAAAATTTAACTGTGTTAAAGTCCCTACAAAAAGGTCCTGCTCATTTTTTCTGTAGGAACAATAGCTTGCTGGTAGCGAGTGAGACGATATGAAAATCTCACGTACGGTTTTTGATGGCCAGATATAACATTATGAGCTATATAAAAGGAAATCGGTAGGGACAACTGAATCACCCCGTACCATACACACTGGATGGTGCAGACGTTGTTATTTTCAAATATATTCTCGTACTAAGCGTCTAATTACATGCTGCAATACAAGTTGGCAGGTTATTATACAGATAGAACCTAACCTGATGATTTGGGTGAACTGAAAGGAAGCAGGTAATGGAAGGGGTGGGGAAGTTACACTGGCACGGATGGGGGAGTGTGTAGTGTCGTAATATTGTATGATCACCTGAAGCCTTGTTGTGAAACACCCTACGTACACTGACAGACTTGATAACATGGTCACGTAGTGACAAAATAAATGCACTCTAGTGAGTTTTCTAGGCATCACGGATGATAACAACTCTAAAAAGTTACAAACTCGCCGCTGGCGCACATGTCTACGGAATTGCGTCAGCATCGGGCCATTCCTGCTGGGTGTTTAACTTCATTGTCTATGAGCATACTGTACATTCCACGTTAATTAGTGACGCATGCTATAAGCAATATGAAAAATATCTCTGTGGGTGATGTGTTGTAATTTAACTGCAGTATCTACTGCGTATAGTACCACGACGATCCATATTTCCTCAGAAGTGATTTAATAACACAGGAAGGGCCAAAATAAAATTGATATGAAAAGTCTTTTTTGCACATTGTGACAATGTAATCTAAACAGGAAAGAGCTCATTAGGAATCGGAAATTTACGGATGCCCTCAGCAAGATGTAGCAACAGCACACGTCTCCCATGTAACCGTGCCACGATTCATGAGGTGCTGTGTAAGAAGAGAGCGGTCAGCAAAGTCTCATGGCCTCCGAGATCGGCTCATCTCTCTTCTTGTGACTTTTACTTGTGCGGCAAGTTGAAGGGTGACGTATATCATATAATCACCACACAATGAAAGATCTTCAGTAAGACACTGAAAACGACAGTGCTGCCATTCGTTAGGCAGAGCTGCTAAGCCTGTCTCACAGTTTGGTAAATCGCGCATTGAGCTGCATTTGATGTGAACGGTACCTGTTTCCAACATCTACCGTGTAAAGCAGTTCTTTTTTCATTAACTGGGTTAGCTCATTTTGTGTAGGACTTAACAAATTTGCCATACTATCCGTACTTGAAAAAGGTTAATTTTGACCTTTTTCGTACATTCTCTACTGTTCGCTTACGATAGTGAGTACCCTAGTATGCAAAAGTTAAGTATGAGCACGAAAATACGAAAATGGAAAGAGAAAAGCTGAGCAATCACTCCACATCTCCGTAAATATTTACCTACGAACTCTATGTATTCGCTTTGTATAGGAAGGGCAATAGCGGCAACGATAGACATCAACAGTCCATGAGATCACTTATCTCTCAGTCTTGTTTGTCCATTCACAGTGAGCAGAGTGTAGACTCTTGGTGAAGTTGACAACGTAGTGGCACAACGACGCCATTTGGACCCTGTTTTGCAAGGTAGAATACTCGGCCGCCTGGAAGTAGGACAGAGACAGACCAAAGTTTCCTATCCTTGGATGTTTCACAAAGTGTCATTTAGAGGGTTGGGCTTCGGTTTGAGGAACAGAAGATGTTTGTCGTAGGCCAGTACGAGGTCGACCAAGAATAACCTCCCCACAGCAGGACCGGTATCTGGCCGTAACTGTCCGACGAAATCTGAGGACACCTGCAACAAAACTGGCTGAGGGCTTGGAGCTGCCCCAGGAATTGCCGTTCCCCGACAAACTGTGTATGTGAGGCTCAGAGCAGCAGGGTTGTTTGCCAAACGTCCGGCCTTATGTATTCCACTCACTCCAACTCAGAGAGGAGACCGTGTACTGTGGAGTCGGCAGCATCAAAATTAGACCACGAATGACTGGAGAAATGTGCTCTCAAAAGATGTATTCCGTTTCAGTTTACAAAATGATTCTCGTCGCACATTGCTCTGGAGAGAACCTAGTAGCTGATACAGCCCCAGGAACAACGTAGAAAGGACCGGTTTGGTGGCGATGGCGCCAGGTGTTGGGAGGCATAATGTTGAATGGCTGTATGGAGCTGAACATCTTCATTGGTGATCGGAGGAATACAGTAAACGCTCAGACGTACAGGGATGAGGTACTGATACCACATTTTCGCCTTTTGAGAGGCGCAGTTAGTCCAGACTTCCTCTTTACGGACAATATCGCCAGTCGAGCTGCTCTTGTGGATGAATTTCTTGAAGGTGAATATGTCTGTCGAATGGACTGGCCAGTCAGGTATCCGGATCTGAATCCTATAAAACATTCCTAGAATACATTAGGGAGGGGAATTCCATCCTGATAGTCTCCACCAACGACACTTCCAGACCTCCGCACCGCCCCTGCCGAAGAATGGGAGCGACTGCCGAGAGAGCTCTGGAATCATCTCACAGAGGACATACCACGTCGCTGTGCAGCATGTGAGGCTGTTAGAGGTGACCTTATCCCCTATTAACAGTTTCTTTTGTTGTAGAGGAGATTTCCTAATTCTGTTATTTTTTTACATGTGTGTCTTAGCTATCAGAACATTTCTAATATTATGTTTCGGGAACTGTTGTATGTCACATGTCTTGTAATTAAGCTGTGGCTTGTTCAGTAATCCTTCCGACATCCTAATAAGGCAATGTGCCCTCTTTTTGTGATTATGCTTAACTTTGCCTAATGACTGTCTTGCAGTCTGAAGGCCAATATACAACATCCTCTGGTAGGGGCCTTGAGGAAATGCCTGCCCCTGCTATATTCTGGTGCAGCCATCGGCTAAGAAGTGAAATGAGGTGTTGATAATGAGGTAGTTGTCGAAACCAGTTCAGACAATAAACAATGTGTGTGAGCATTGACCTCTGTAGTCAAATTTAGTATGCTCACTATTTTCTAAGCCAACAACATGGCGGATACGAACACAAAACAACTAAATAAAAGCAGAAGACTTAAATTTTTTTCCATTCTTAAGGAGCAATGGAACAATTACTTTGGAAAATGAAGTTATATGTTCAAGAAATTGATCACAGGAGAGTGTTTTCAACATAATAATTTAAATAACGCTGTAAGACGTTAACTGTTAGTAATATGATTGCATGGCGTCTTTCCTTAGTCACTCAAATTAATGTGGTGGATTTGTGGAGGTCATTACGAACAATGAAAGCTTTTACAAGTATGAGAATCAAATAAATAAACTTTATTGCTGTTCTGCAGTACAATTTTCTGCAAATTCGCAGACAGTTACTAGTACATGCTAACATCAAAATTCAAAGTGCAATACATACAAGAGGAAACATTTCATTAAGTAAGGCACTTATTTCATGATGTACTCCAGTTCAGCTTAGAATGCTACTGAAAAATATTGTCGAATTCATAGTCGCTCCTCTACACTCAAAAGAAAACCCATGAAACCAGTAAATCTAAGCTGCCTGAGCTAAACGTTCTGCAAGATGCTACAAATTTATGAAAGCTGTTCAACTACTAGAAAGTGCTTCTTCGGAGGAGCTGTTAAGAAAACGACAAATTCTTTCTTCAGTAGGTGTAAAGGAGAAATATGGCACGAATTCTGAAGCAGCTAGTCGCATTTAAGTATTGTTATCAGGCCAAAGAGCTCTCTCGTCCTCACAGCGCACTGTTATACAGAACAATGCCTCAGAATCACATATCTGATTATAGAAATAAATCGAAAAATGTGCGTGCGGACGTTGCCGACCTTTGTCGTTGGCAATTATCCGTAAATGCGAAATGTACTTCAGATATCAATTACTGGATTAATAAACGAGCATATCTGCCTTTAAATAAATAAGTGTTACGGTGGCACAGATGCGTCTTCTTCAGGCCATGATGTGAATGTTAGATAAAAGCCGTTTGTGTTACTCCTCTTCCTAGTGCCGACTGTCGTGAAGAGCTCAGCTGAAACAAAAACAAAGCAATTGTACGCGATGGTATAGCAACGTTTTTCTTACATGCATTAATAATATTTATTTTTAGCATACATATTTTGCTATCATATTTTAACGTTTACAGCTTTTTAAAATAAGGAGTCAGTTTTCTGTGAATCCAGTTTTGGTTTACCTCATGACCAATTAGTTTTGGCTCACGTTATTCATGGAACCCGAGAAAGAGTAAATTAAAGTAAGAGAGCATCTCCCACCCTTTACAGCTGAACTGCGACATGTAAAGTCGCATGGAAAGAAAGTTGTTTTGCTTGTGGCTATAGGCAGAAAGTACGAGGTATTTATTTACAAGAGATAAGAAGCGTGAATAGTCGCCACATGTGCGGTTACATGTGGAAACCAGCGCTCCTTTCCTAGATTAAACAGAGAGTTTCGCTTTTCTTTATGGGATACGGCTGCATAATAGTCTCACTCAGATTGGACTAAGCACTTAATCATAAGGCGGTAAGATGAGCAAGAGACGAATCGAATTCTCACGCTGTGTGGGTGGGACATTTTTAAACTATTTTTTAAATTATTTGCCGGTCGAGGTGTGGTGGAGTTGTATTCACGTAAGACAAAAGCCGATTTCTTTCAATAGGACATGGCTGATTTCCTTCCACAATTCGAGCTTTTGCTCCGTCTGTAAAGACTTCGTTTAGACGGGACTTGATACCCTACCCTTCCTTCCGTCAACAATTTGTCCTCCTCGCATCCCTCAACCTCTGCACCTCGCCCGTCCTATAATCCCTCCCCACACTTCGCCAGACAACACGACTATCGCCACTGGAAAATTACTTATATTCGCCGGTATCTGCCTCTCCAAGCACACTTCACAAGCTATTATTCTCTGTGGCCCGATGGGTACCAGAGAGCGAAGTTAATAGTTCCCTTTCCTGTGTCCGTCTGGAAGGAGTCAAAATTTTATTTGTGTTTCCTTGTAATACCACTAAAGACCGCGAACGGTTCGAATATTACACACAGGTGGTAATTTTTTCGTATTTTTCGTGCTCTCGGCGATACAAAAATTAATATATTGCTGTTTGTACTGAACAGGGACAATACGCATCAACAATCCGACCGTGATTAGAGAATATACTGTTGCAGATGATATTAAGAATGGAGGGATAGGGTAAAACCAAGAGCTGGCACGTAACCTGCCTAGTGACGTGATAATATTGGCATAAGTAATTATCGATACGTTTGTTTCGATACAGGTGGTGATGATATCTTTGCCAATCAAGAGATAGTTTATTCACATCGAAAAAATAACTGAGCATCAGTATCGGAGGTAATGAATGGTGTGGAATCTGTCACTAGTCGTTTAATGAGACTTACATAGTTCCACTGAGGTAAACAAGGCCCGAAGGTGCAGAATTAAAAAAAAAAGATACTGTGTGAAACTATAACCAACATATCGGACTTTAGCAGCATGCACCAGTAATATTAAGGACGTACCCACTACTTCGGAAAAATGGTTCGAGTATTCAGATGTATGTGAGCTAAATGTTGTTCAAGGAGGGCGTTAATAACTTAACAAAACTCTATTTTCAAGCACTTTTTTCTGCTCTGGATTGCTAAAGTATTGTGAATCAGGTAATCGACATTCTATGGTCACCAGCTGTTGAGCAACCCCGCTCCCCACTAGCAGTCACCCAGCAGTTCGACTCATCTCAAGGGGAGTTGCAGCATTTCGCAAATCCTGTAATCTGAGAAAGTCTACACGGGTTGGACTGACTATAAGTGAATTTGTATTGTTGAGTGTACCTGATGAGTGTTCGGAATATTTATCCTTTACTGCATACGTCTATAATTTGTTTTATACTATAGTTGGTTATTCCAAACATAACAAAATTTCCACATTTTTACTTGTATGCTAAACAGGTCCTATGGGGTTAAGTACAGCTAAAAATATATAAAAATGCGAATTCGATACCTTGAAATACTGTCGACATATAAACTTTCGTTCCGTTATTGTCGAAATTGTTATTGTTGTGGTCTTCAGTCCGAAGGCTGGTTTGATGCAGCCGTCCACGCTACTCTTATCTCGTGCAAGACCTTTTATCTCCGAATAACTACTGCAACCTACTTTCATTTGGACCTGCCCCCTTACTTTACTCCAGTACTAAGCTGGGTCCTTGATGTCTCAGAATGTGTCCTATCCACAGATCCCTTCTTTTAGTCAAGTTGTGCCACAAATTTTTTTCCTTCACAGTTCTGTTCAGTACTGCCCCATTAGTTATGCGATCAACCAATATAATCTTTAGCATTCTTCTGTACCAGCACATTTCAATTGCTTCTGTTCTCTTCTTGTCCGAACTGTAAATCGTCCACGTTTCATTTCCATATAAGGCTGCACTCCAGGCAAATACTTTCATATGAGACATCGTAAACTAAAATTATATTCGACATTAACACACTTTTCAGCTTCAGAAACTCTTTTCTTGCCATTTCTGGTCTACATTTTATATCCTCTGTACTTCGGCCATCATCAGTTATTTTACTGCCTAAATAGCAAAGCTCATCTACTATTATTAGTGTTTCGTTACATAATCTAATACCCTCAGCATCGTCCGATTTAATTTGACTACATTTCATTAACCTTGTTTTGCTATTGTTGAAGTTCATCTTCTACACTTCTTTCAAGGCACAATTCTTCCCATTCAGCCGCTGTCTGTGACAGAATTGTAATGTCATCAGCAAACCTCAAATTTTTTATTTCTTTTCACCGAACATTAAGCCCTTATCGACACAATTTCAGGTATTGGTATCGATACTAAATATCAAATCGAATATAATGTTGGAGCATTTCTGTGTCTGCACCTTTCAAGGTGGCTGCAGAGTTTGACGTTTCCATCCGACGGACTAATCATCATCAACAGTTTTGCACCGCGAGGTTTGCAGTTCACCTTAGCACAATGGCGCAAAGTCGGATATCAGGAACTGTACGCCAACATCTCTCCTCCCCTTGCCGCCCAAATAACTCTCGCCGTCTGAAGAGGCCACGGAAGGCCCGACTGCACCGACCGACTGCCGTGTCATCCTCAGCCGATAGGCCTCATTGGCTGCTGATGTGGAGGGGCACGTGTTCATCATACCGCTCTCCCTGCCGTTGTCATCTTTCATAACCGGAGCCGCTACTTCTCAATCAATAGCCGGCCGGAGTGGCCGTGCGGTTCTGGGCGCTACAGTCTGGAACCACGCGACGGCTACGGTCGCAGGTTCGAATCCTGCCTCGGGCATGGATGTGTGTGATGTCCTTAGGTTAGTTAGGTTTAATTAGTTCTAAGTTCTAGGCGACTGATGACCTCAGAAGTTAAGTCGCATAGTGCTCAGAGCCATTTGAACCATTTTTCTCAATCAATAGCTTCTCAACTGGCGTCACAAGGGCGGTGTGCATCCCGCTCGCCAGCAGCGCTAGGCATACGCAGACGGTCACCCGTATAAGTGCTAGCCAAGACCGACAGAGCTTCACTTCTTTTATCTGAAGGGAACCAGTGTTACTACTGCGGGAAGACCGTTGGCTGCCGGGCAAATACTAGCGATGAAATTGTCTTGTACTGTTGAATTCGGGGCTACGGATGTGGGTGACTGTATTGTCACTGGTGATGTACTCTTGAACGCCAACGGCCCTGGTTCAAATGGTTCGAATGGCTCTGAGCACTATGGGACTTAACATCTGTGGTCGTGAGTCCCCTAGAACTTAGAACTACTTAAACCTAACTAACCTAAGGACAGCACACACATCCATGCCCGAGGCAGGATTCGAACCTGCGACCGTAGCAGTCGCGCGGTTCCGGACTGAGCGCCTAGAACTGCTAGACCACCGCGGCCGGCCCCAACGACCTTGCCGCAGTGGTAACACCGGTTCCCGTCAGATCACCGAAGTTAAGCGCTGTCGGGCTGGACTAGCACTCGGATGGGTGACCATCCAGTATGTCGAGCGCTGTTGGCAAGCGGGGTGCACTCAACCTTTGTGAGACAAATTGAGGAGCTACTTGATTGAGAAGTAGCGGCTCCGGTCTCGTAAACTGACATACGGCCGGGAGAGCGGTGTGCTGATCACATGCCCCTCTATATTCGCATCCAGTGACACCTGTGGTTGAGGATGACACGGCGGCCGGTCGGTACTGCCTGGCCTTCCGAGTCCTGTTCGGACGGAGTTTAGTTTAGTTTTAGATGTACTCTGGAATGTGTAAGTTAGTTGAGAGGAGAAGAGAGAGAGAGAAGACTTACCAGCGAGCCCTGTAGGCGGGCAGGCAGGCGCCGGAGTAGGCGTCGTAGGCGGAGCCGGGTGCGCAGTTGACGATGGCGGTGCGGCCGGCGCGGCACACCGACACGGAGCTGCAGCTCGCCGTCAGCCGGAACACTGCGTTGTGGCTGCACGAAGAGCCCGGCGTCAGGATGCCTGCCAAACACACACGCTTCAGCAGCAACTGACACTACGTGACTATCTTGAAAAACAGTTCTGATGGGGGCAGCCCAGACAGAACGCGGCCTAAAGCATCGGAGGACGGCCACACTGAAAACGTCCGGTCTCAGCGACTATGGCTGCTGCCTCCAGCTCAAACGGCTGGAAACGCAGCACGCCTTGAGTAAAATTTTCGGGCGTCATGTACTACTGTATTTCGAAGCATGTGGTGTTTCTGGAGTGGTTGCAAAACTAGGCCAAATGTAATCAACCGAAGATAGGAAGTCTGAATTGTCTCATAAGCAAAGGAACTATTCCAGAAAAGAATCATTCACTCTGCAGTGTACGCTGTTTCGAAACTTTGTGGCACAGTAGAACTCTGTGGCGAACACTGAAGCTCTGAGGGCGAGTTGTGAGTCGTGCCTCGATAGCACATTGCCCACGAAAGGCAAGGTTCTGGGTCCAGCACGCAGTTTTAGTCCAGCATCAAAGCTTCAGTGGAACAGTTGTGTGGAGTAACATTTCGGATTTTTTATGATGTAAGTAGGCCCTAAAACCATTTCTTTATTGCTATAAGACTACTATCTTCGAAAAACAGCCTTCACTTCTATGAGACACGCTAAGTACCTTATACTGGATGGTCAGAAACAGTCCGCTATAAAGGTGTGCAGCGTAGGTTCTGCTGAGGAACAATTAAGAAAAAAATCAATACGTTGCTCCGTTTCCAAGTTAATTAGCATTGAAGTTAGCCAATGAGGCCCTTGCGCGGTGTCGCCAAGATTGCTCTTCGTTTCGTTTCCTGAAACCGAGCAAGAGAGCGAGATAAAAAACGGCCATGGGACTGAAACCTAACCAAAGGCTGAGCAGTCTCGTGCGTTATGATTTACAGTAAGAGGACAACTGACATTAATTGTAACTGACGGGCCGCTTGAATTTGCGCACGCAAAGTCCTGATTGGCGAACTTCGACGCTAATTAACTCTAAAAGGGCGCAACGTATCGAATTTTTTCTTAACAGTTATTTCTCAGCACAACCTACCCTGCAGCACCCTTACATGCTTTTCAGACTGCTTCTGACCACCCTGTATAGCATCGATTTCGACAAAGGTGACGTTTCTCTGTTTTGGTTTCCACGCACATTGTTTTCCGTTTCGAAAGTGTTTCTATGCACACACATAGGGGATTCAGGAAGTTAGTTACACATGTCGTCCCACGATAATAAGACTGTTAGGCACCATGAGTGGCACTTTGTCACACGGCAGCAGATATTCCGGGTTTCCTGCTCACACAGTTCTACTGCGGTATGACTAACAGGTGCATGGTAGTGCGCGCTTGAAGTAGCGTGGCAACTGGGAACGTACTCCAAAGTTGTAGGACGCGGTACACTAAGCTTCTTGCTGGGAAAAGGTCTAAACTGCATACAGATTCACCATGAAATTCTGCTGGTGTACAGACCGAATGCATCTTCGTGTCCAGCTGTAGTTAAATAGCGTTAACAGTTTGACAAGGAACGCAATAAGAAGGATGGCACTGATCGAGAAGCCCAGATCTTGCACCATGTTATTTCCATCTTTTCGTCAACATGAAAGGACACCTGGGAGGAAAGAGATTTCCGAACGACGAGAACGCTCACACGGCGGTTCTGGAATGGCGCT
This sequence comes from Schistocerca cancellata, assembly GCF_023864275.1. Classification (NCBI taxonomy): domain Eukaryota; kingdom Metazoa; phylum Arthropoda; class Insecta; order Orthoptera; family Acrididae; genus Schistocerca; species Schistocerca cancellata. The sequence continues at coordinate 571,614,813 of NC_064629.1, forward strand.
GCAACTAAAGAGCGGATTTCTGTCGTCGAGAAAGTGAACGATTGGTACAACTTTTCGACGGTTGTTTACAGCGACTTGGTGACTGTGTTGAAAAATAGTTTCATATATCTGGTTCACACTGAAGTGCAGAGCAGCATTCAGCAGAAGTTACTTGGCCTGTCATAAGAATGTGTAACTTACTATTTGAAGTCCCCTTGTATTTCTAGTAAGTCACAGTTACATCCAAACATGACCTATATTTGCTGTAGATTGGGTATGTGCAGTTATTCTGTTTCGGTACCTAATATTATACTACACTGCACGGAAGATATTGTATGTGTGAAAGTAATAGTATCTACCATTCTGGTTCAGTCCAATTGCACCCATGTCCCTACATTTTTCAAAAGTCTGTGTCAGTTCCTTTAGAACTGCGCAACTGGCTACCACAAGAAAGGCATTCGATCCACTTCACCGAAAGGGAATTTATCTTTTTTAAGGACAAGGAAGGAGTTATTAGAAGGAGAAGCCGACATCAACGGTCTGGAGGCAGGCGTGCCAACTTACCAGGAGGCAGGCGCTTGCCGTAGAAACCGCCCTCGGCCGGCGGCGCTGGAGCTCCGTCGGGCCCAGGCGCGGGTGCGGGGGCGGCAGCGGGGGCGTCACCGGCAGAGGCGAGGCCGCGGCAGTCCACGCGGTACGGGTAGTCGCACACGCCCAGCTCCTGCCCAACAGCACGCGCAAACAACAGGTCAGGCAACTGTCTCCATCATCACCCATATTCTTGGCGGCTTACGTCGATACTGTACTCAGCCCATCGTAAGGTTAATACAGAAGTCAACATTGCGCTACGTGTTCCTACGCATCGCTCAGTTCTCTTTTCCCCGAAATGTAAATGGCGCTCTGTCGAAAATAGTCACGTAGGATTATAAGGATACCTTTATGCTACAGTCTCGTAACTAGTGCCTATTTGTAGCGTGTGGATATCTCTATGAACTACCTAATGTACAACGGTCCATGGGTACAGATAAGATATTTTGCTACCAGTCCTTGTTTCCTATATTTTCCTTCGTGAAAGCGTGTTTGGCGTTTCTTGTTACTTCGTACATCGAAGTTCTTCAATTAGGTGTTCGTGTTTGGCGTTAAAGGGCTTATATGTGCTGGATACATCATTATCCTTCTACCTCACCCCTCCCCATGAGTGAAACTACGTCCAGCAGAAGTAATATGTAGTATAAAAACGCAGAATTACAGGAGAGACATATAGTTACAAGCAATAATACGAGCGTATATCCAAGAAGTCAACTTAGAAATCATTTAAGTATCACAGAAAGACAACGGTGTGATAGTACAGTGTTTTATTTCCACCAGACTCGTGGGAAGATACTCAAGACTAAAGCAATGACTGACGTAGTTTCAGCGAACGTAAGCGCATTCTCTAAAGTTCTCACTCAAATTTATGTAAAACGTAGAAGAAATCAGATGGTTTCCAAAACGAGCCTTTCACTCCGCAGATGAGTGCGCGCGGTATAGGACGAAGTCCGTATCTTCGCTTTTCGTTTATTTCGAATCATGTAGCTAGCACCACGGGTATCTGTCGTTATCACACACACACACACACACACACACACACAACGCAGGGTGTCTGAAAACCCTAGGATCAAAGTTATACAGCCTGTTGAGAAACCCAAACTGTGTATTTTGAGATAAGAAACCAGTGGTCGGAAATATATATTTTAGGCAGCCTTGAATGAGCTATGCGTGCGAGGCACGTTTTTATGAACTACTAATGTCACACAAATGCTGCGTGCGGCATATATTTGTTCATTCGAAATGCGCCGCCACATTTGTTGTAGACTGTAGGCCTGCCTCCTGTTGCCTGCTAGAGGATACTATTTGAGCACGACAGTACCCCTTCTCATTTTGGTATTAATGTCCGTGAGTACCTGAGCAATAGGTACTCTCATTCTCAATTGAAAGGGGATATCCTGTCACATGGCCAGTACGACTGGTGCATGTCACTCGTAAAATTTTTTCACATAAGGTTACATGAAGCTGCTGCTGTAGAAACCCCAGAAGAAACTGGATACAAAATGTTTTCAGGGTCCTATCTATCTGCAGCCGGCCGAAGTGGCCGTGCGGTTAAAGGCGCTGCAGTCTGGAACCGCAAGACCGCTACGGTCGCAGGTTCGAATCCTGCCTCGGGCATGGATGTTTGTGATGTCCTTAGGTTAGTTAGGTTTAACTAGTTCTAAGTTCTAGGGGACTAATGACCTCAGCAGTTGAGTCCCATAGTGCTCAGAGCCATTTGAACCATCTATCTATTTATCTGCCTCATTGTACAAAAGACAACAGGGATATCTGAGAGAGCGCTGCAACATTTTATGGGCTGATGTAAAGCGTGCACTAAGTCCGGTTGTCCTTACGGAGAACAATTTCTATTAGCGTAAGTCATTGCTGTAAGATGTAGGATATTATGGGAACAAATCTTAATATTCATTTTGACGATTAGTTCCTTATCTCCAAGCGTTCATTTAGGTTACGCTGCAATATGTACTATTTGATTCATAGCTGGCCCGCATCTCGTGGTCGTGCGGTAGCGTTCTCGCTTCCCACGCCCGGGTTCCCGGGTTCGATTCCCGGCGGGGTCAGGGATTTTCTCTGCCTCGTGATGGCTGGGTGTTGTGTGCTGTCCTTAGGTTAGTTAGGTTTAAGTAGTTCTAAGTTCTAGGGGACTGATGACCATAGATGTTAAGTCCCATAGTGCTCAGAGCCATTCATAGCTGTTTGGGACACTACGTAGATACAATAAACGTGACAGAGAGAGAGAGAGAGAGAGAGAGAGAGAAGCTGAGATACAACACGTTGTCATATGTGTCATTAGGCGATGTGCTGCATATTACTGTTAGATAGTGTGTGGACTTACGTCATTAAAGTCGAGGCCCTCGGGGCAGTTGAAGAGGTACGGAGTGGCGGCTACGCAGACGACGAAGGCGCTGCAGTTCTTGTCGCTCCGGTATGTGCCGTACGGCGTAGGGCACGACGCGTCACCCAGCGGCGCTGGCTCTGCAACGGACATACATTGCTGTTGGACGTGCTACAGTCCACGTCTGCTGCTTTCCATTTCACCCTCCGGGGCGTACGTTGGCTGTGATACGCTTACTTACATAGCGTTTCTCGCAGTTCACACTTACCTAGCCACTCTCACGGAGCATTAAGTAATTACAGGATTACACAACGAGTTAGCCTTATCAATATGTGTGGACAGTGTTAATCGACGAATTTTCAGGTATTGGCATGTCAGGAACAGTGATGAGAAATAGGTCGAAAGTGTTCTTATTTAATCTAATCAACATCCACCTCTCTGTGTGGGGGATACTTACGATTTCCATACCTCGGCGTCTGCAGTCGCAGTTACTGCTTCTCTCACCGTCGGCCATTTCTCTTGCAGCGCTTCTTCTGTTTCCTTCTCCCATATCTTATTGACTGTTCTCTTCCTCTCTCCCTATCTTCCCCCACCCCCTTCGTTTACCTTCGCAGGCGACTTTTCGATATTCGCTGGACTTGACCATGTAACTCCATCTGTGGCTCTTGGATAGTCTTCTCTCGAGTTTTTCTATTTAATTTTTTGTGAGTGGATGTACTTCGGATCCTATGTCCCCTACACCTTTTTTTATGTTTTATGGCGGTATTTAATTTCTGTTGCTTGGATCTGAGGTTTTTCTTCGCTCGTTCACTACCCAAGATTCGCAACCATATATCAATGTCTGTATGTAGAAAATTCTATACCAAGCTATGTTTGTCTCTTTGATGTCTCTCGGCTTTTTCAGGAAGTTTCATCTGACTGTATTAAACACCCTGTCGCTCTTAATCATTCCCTAATTTTTTCTTCTCATGTACCACTGATGATAGAGCGCAAGTCTTGAAATATGCAAACCTGTTCTTGAACCTTTTTTCAGCTTTGATGTTAGACCATTCTTTTCTTTGGTTTACAATCATATTTTTTTGTTTTTTCGACATTTAAATCAATTCCCTATTTCTTCAACTCTTCTCACGAGACATTGATGGTATGTTGGAAGTTTTCTTCACTAGCGGCTACTATCACGAAGCTGTCGGCTAAAGCCAAATCTTATCATTTGAACGGATTTCATGTGATAGTTTCCAATGATAAGCTATTTAACTTTGCAGCTATATGGCTTCATTGCTCTTTCCAGTTACATTACTAAAAGCAGGAGACTAAGCCTACAATCTTGCCGGGATCCTTACCTTGTAATGTATCCAACAGATCTCTCCTTTCCATTTCTCAGGTAGTTCTTACAGTCTGTGTGCTGCTGTACTTTTATACTCCCGATCTCACGTTGAAACATTCTGAATGTTGGGTACTCAGTGTATATGGAACAAATTTTAAGTGTCGTATCCTGATACTATTTTACTGCCATAGTTTACTTCATTTGAAAATATCTGTAAACGTTGATCTGTTTCGATCGCAGGAACCTGGGTAGGAAAGAATGTCACGTTAGTGAACTGTCTGTAGCCTCTTTGACATTGATCCTTGGTTACCACGTTTTTGAGAGGTTTTCAATTCTAGTCGAACAGCTATGTCGTGTGGTTTAAATGTCACTTATCATTCAAAATTTTCGATTATGGAAGTTATAATCTTTTATATGGCGCTGATGATGTCGGTTGATCATACTAACGATAAGCGAGGGAAATTTTGAGTTCCATTCTTTATGCTACTGTGGTTCCTCTGGTTCATCTCCCGTAAAAGTCAAATTGGTTCCCAATGGCAGAGTTGTCGACTCATCGATACTGAGTAATCAGAAACAATCTTACATGCTACTTCTCAGTTCTGAAGAAAATCTTGTGAGTTCTTCAGAGCAATGATATCAGGTTACGTACAGTTAACACAGGTCATTTATATATCAAGCTACATTGCTGTAGCGATGCAGTTGATCTATTCAGACCTATTCTATCGGTTTTATTCGAACTGAATCAATACGGTGATTAGGACCACATGAACAAATTACAAATGTGTAGCAATTAAGATTATTTTTTCGCGTTATTTCAGTTGAGAAGAGGTGAATTACATTTTGAAGTAGATAAAGATCAAAATCTATAGTTATTGTGCCACACTGAGTTGAATAAGAATCCATCAAGGGAATTATATAATTTTCCTTAAATGGTAGACATAAACATAAAGGGTCAACATTATTAAGGCTATAATTATGGCAAGGTACTGAGGTTGACTTACTATCTGTAGTGCGGGAGCCACAATCCACGTTGTAAGGGTAGTCGCAGAAACCTTCCTCGCTGAAGGCCAGCCCGGCAGGGCACTCCTGCTCGATGACGACGTCGTCCCAGCAGTTGACGAACTTGTGGCAGTCCTTGGTGGGGAACTGTCCGCGGGGAGCTTTGCAGCTCTTGCGAAGCTCTGCCAACTCGGGGCTCTCCGTCGCTGGCTCTGTGCGCAGAATATCAAACAATACACATTACACTCCATCTCTGGGAGTGTGATCCTAGATTCCAATTTATAGTTCTTGACACAGTTGATCATTAGACTTTAACGACTACGTTACCTTCCAGTTTTCTCATATTGCATACTGAATAAAATATCTTTAAATTGTCATTTGTTTGCCAGTGTGACATGTTATTTCCTTACAAGTATTTAAACTGTTTCATCCTTCTCACATGGAAATACTAGGCACTTTCCAGTGTAGGTGCAGATTACCTAACTGGCTTGATCCAGATTTTCTTTGGGGAGAACAGACACATTACCATAATTTATGTGCAGCGGACTTGTGCTCCAGGAGATATTTTGGGGCTCACCTTCGCACGACATTATTGGCGACCTACGTTTTGATGTAGTAGTTTGGTTGTTGGTATGCAAGCTCCGCATGATTTAAAATGTGTTAGTAGATTTTAGTCATCAAATGAATTTTAATGGAGAAAATAGATGTGAAGCTAACAACTGGCACTTAGATGATTGTAATTAATGTCTCAAAGTAATCTTATAGGGACCAGAAGTGAGGTGACGGTGTTACGGGATTTCACTACTATATAAACAGTATATGCGTATTATTATGGATGTAATTTAGTGCACTATTGGATTGTATTTGTGCTACAGACGCACGTGAAAGCGATGTGTGCCTTTACGTATGACCTTCATATTTATTCAAATGTGATGTGAAGACTGAGGCTTGTGATAAGTGCTTGAAAGTGACTTGCCGCGCGGAGTGGCCGCGTTGTTTGAGGCACCATGTCACGGATTGCGCTGCCCCTCCCACCCGGAGGTTCGAGTCCTCCCTCGGACATGGGTGTGTGTGTTGTCCTTATTATAAGTTAGTTTAAGTAGTGTGTAAGTCTATGGACCGATGACCTCAGCAGTTTGGTCCCTTAGCACTTCACACACATTTGAACATTTTTGAAAATGACTATCAGTTGAAATGTGCTAACAACACAGACAATAAATATATTACAGGCTGTTTGAACCATGTTTTCTTTCTTAAAACATAGTGAGGTTGTGGACCCCCACAAGAAAAAAAATTCTAAAATGTATCATTCCATGGATAAAATCTGGATTCAATATATCACTCAGAATAGGTTTAATATTATAAGATCAGAGAAGGGTGAAGTAGTAACTAGCCGTGTTTCAAAAATACACTATCTCTAAGAAAAATTATTGATCATTCTCATAATTATTAACTTTATGATCTAAGACCATAGTTTAAAGGTTGCTGCCACAAGACAGTTCAAGAATAAAATCTGGATATCACTACAGATACTTAATGATGTTATGATTCCTGATGGTACTGAATTCCTATTCAAATGGTTGGTCTCAGAAAGTTCAGTGAATTTTACTCTTTATCTGTCTACCCTGGATAAACCTAGTACGTCGAATGAAGCTTGAAGAAGTGAATGTGTAGCCACAATGTCTCAGTCAGTGACAACCAATGTAGTGTGAGAATATTGTTCAATATGGATACAATGTGGAATCTTACCAGGCTGAGGCTGTGGCTGAGGTTGTGGCTGTGGCTGGGGTTGTGGCTGCGGCTGTGGCTGAGGCTGTGGCTGCTCAGGAATGCCTCCTGGTTGCTGTGGCTGACCATCTGGCTGCTGTGGGAAACCACCAGGCTGCTGAGGGTAGCCACCTGGCTGTTGAGGGTAACCACCTGGCTGTTGAGGGTAGCCACCTGGCTGTTGTGGGTAGCCACCTGGCTGCTGAGGGTAGCCACCTGGCTGCTGAGGATAGCCACCAGGCTGCTGAGGATAGCCACCAGGCTGTTGAGGGTAGCCACCTGGCTGTTGAGGGTAGCCACCTGGCTGCTGTGGGTAGCCACCTGGTTGCTGTGGGTAGCCACCTGGCTGTTGAGGGTAGCCACCAGGCTGCTGAGGATAACCACCTGGCTGTTGAGGATATCCACCTGGCTGTTGTGGGTAGCCACCACCTGGCTGCTGTGGGTAGCCACCGCCTGGCTGCTGAGGCACCTGAATCCACACATTTCCGGGCTGTGGTGGAGGGGGTGCTGATGGGCCTACTCCCTGCTGCACGACGGCGATCTGTACTTGGCGTTGCTGGTCTTCATCTGACACTGATGCGGGAGCTCCTGCGACAACAATATTATTTTAGACGATGTTATAAATCACAATCTTATAGCTGTTATTCTGTATGTTTTCATTTAGGCTACTGTGGAACTTCAGCTATGTTATCTGAGGGTATGTACTTGATAGCACTGGCCACCACTGGGCGAATTGGAGGAAGAGGATTTTGGAATTTTCATTTTTTCCTCGTATCAGGAAATAAATCTAAGTATAAGATAGTAGGGACGCAATTAAAAGTGTATCTATGGTCTGTTGTTTATAGATACAGAATCCAGTACTGTCTGGTATCAGAGGTGCATATATCTGGCCTATGGCATGCGGCTTGATAAAGACTATCTTGGAAGCTTGTGCTTAAAGGACTGGACGATTCTCACCAACGTAGAATTTTAAAATAAAAATTTCTTGGTGACAAAGCCTCAGGATCTCTTGTGTGGTTGTAGCAATACTGGAGGTCGCTAATTAATGCAGCGGGTCCGTCTCCTTCGCTGGAGAGGTCTTCCTGGGATAAGTTTTAGAGATTTTTAGTGGAATTAATATACAAATTTAAAAACTCCAATTTAATTACGCTAAACTGACTTATTTTTGGACGAATATGGAGAAGTTATGAAAATGTATAAGATCTGAAGTAGATGACTTGCTCTGCGTAAACATGAGTAGGCTGCTGTTATGGTTAGTAACACAGTGTTGCCTAAACTTCACTCCATTTTCTTTTTGTATTATAATATGAAATAAAACTTTCAAATGTTGGAAAAAGCTGCTATTTCTTTTGCTTTTCATTTTTATCATATCACATTATGTATTTACCAGTTAGTAAAAGAAAGTATGAATAGAGTGGTTTATTGATAAATATAAAAGTATTATTAAGGTTTGAGGACTGCAAGTGTGAAATAGACTATGGTGGGCTGTATTATGCTGTGCGTTCAATAACTGTGATTAGAGTGCATTGGCAAACAAATGCTTAAGGTTGTATTTGTATGACATATTATATTATCCCACAAGCTGGTGTTTCTGTAGACGAGTCTCGTCCAGGAGGCATAAAATCCCTGCAACATCTCTGGTGCGACTGTAGTCACTACGAGAAAGTGTGACACTGCTACCTACATTTTGGTCTTGAACATAAATGCAGCTTTTGTCATTCTTTGCATCAGATTACAACGCCAAAGAGTGAAAGTTTGATTTCAAGGCGCAAGTACTTGACACACCTGACGTGTCTTTTATCTATAACTAACAGTCAAATGAAAACGAGTAAGTTTATTGTTTCAAAAGTAATCGCCATAACTGTTAATGCATTACCCTCCTATGAGACAAGACGCTCAGTGCCTTCATGGAAAAATCTTTACGATTACCTACGGAGTCACGGTTGTATCCAGGCACGCTTCTCTTCGTCAGGAGCAAATCGATGGTCAATCTTGTCTTTATACAGGGCACAAAAATATGGAACTCGCATGGAAAGACATCGGGAATGTCTGGAGGATGTGTAAAGGTGTCCCAGCGAAACTTCTTCACTTTCGTTTCGACTACGCTGCAGAACTTTTGCTGGGAAACCCTTACACATCCTCTACGCAGTCCTGATCTCTCCTCATGCGATTTTCATATTTTTGGAGCCCTGAAGAAAGACATTCGTGGCGGTCGATTTGTTTCGGACGAAGTTGTTCACGTCTGGGTACAATCATGGTTCCTCAAACATGCGGCACTGACCTTCTTATCTCACAGTCGGGTAAATGTGTTAACAGCTGTGGCGGTTATTTTTGATATAATAAACAGTTTACTTACTTTTTTCCGTATGTCTCGTTTTCGTTTGACTGCCCTTAAATGTTAGTCTTGTGCGTATAACAAATATGCTATGATGCACAACATTTGTATTCCATGTTTAGTGACAGATCCTCCTATAAGAGTATTTTTAAGCTGTTCTTGGACCACGATAAGGCAAGAGTATATCATCTCCAATGCGTCCATGATTAGTAAATACTGCGGTTTCGAACCTACTTTAGAGTTCATGCGTGCTTCACTTTACGTTGATAATAGTAAAATGGTGAGATTTATGATTTGGAAACAAAAATTAAGAGTTTTCCAAAAATCAAATTATTGTAAACTGGTATTACAGGACGTGGGTGTAGGACAGCTACAATTGCATCAGTTTTAGTAACCATGCTAATCAAGTGATACCTAGTGCCATAGTCATAGTTTCAACAGAACAAATTTATGCTCTACTTGCTGTATGTGGTTTGTGTTTCGCATTTTGATGATCTCAAGATGTTCATTTGTACAAGTGACAAGCATTGGTAAGAACAGAGAAAGATAATATTTGCAAAAGTTATCTTGTGCGCGTCAAGGGACAGGTACTTCATTTTCATTTTGAGGTCCAGTGAACAGGCTGTGAGTCTGAGATGCAAGAACGAAGCTAGATCACAGTTGTGCCGTTGTTTGGCGATACAGTTGGCTTCCTCGGGTGGCCGCTTCGCCCAGGGAAGCCGGCGTCACGGCCCACCTGCTTCCCATTGTCTAAAGGCCGGCAGCTAAAAACACTTCTCTCTAGCCATCTGCATGCGACTAATCGAAACTCGTCTTCGCTCCATCAGACAGAGTTGTTCACTGGTGATTCTCTACCTAGCTTAATACCTCCCCATTCAGTTTCTGTGCTTAAGGTACATGCGGTTGTATCGCTGACACTTGGGCCACCCTTTTCGACTTTCTTCTGTATGCAATATTAACAATAAAATACTAATAATGACAAAAAACCTTGTTGACTATAGTACAACCATCGCTTTAAGACAGCACCCATCTTGGTCCGCCAGCTTTCTGATATACTACGAATATAGACTGACACGAATAATATCTGCCTACTGGCCCATAGTACCGAAAGGAGATTGATGTTTAACATCTCATCAACTTCAAGGCCGTTAGAGAAGGAGCACTAGCTCAGTTGTATAACGGTTGCAAAAGAAATTGAACCTCCTGCACATACCATTCAGCATTTTACTGAATTAGTTAGGATTTATCAAGGACAGTCGTGAATGTTGATGGTCGGCCTGGGATTTGAACTTCGAACTACCAAAATGTGAGTCTATTGTCTTAATATCGTAAACCATGAGGTTTACGTGTAGGTAAGTTTGAGCAGAACTTCACACAGGTCCTCTTTGGAGGGACACAAGTTAGAGGAGAATAAAGCTTTTCTGTATTGTAAGGCACACTTGTGGAAGTATAGCTGTAATTCGTTGTCAGAACACGTGGGTAAACACTGAGTTTTAGTTTTTGCGTCTTTAATGTCCCGCCTGGGAATCAAGCTAGACTCTGACATTGGCGATCGTTCGGACCAAGTATTCTCGAACTGTTCGGGTAAACAGATGTGGGAGTATGAACTATCACAGCAGATCATAAGAGATGCTAGAATAGAACGCTGTGTGTGGATGCGAGATATCTGGGATCGAGTCCTAGGTCTGTTATGTAGTGTAGGGATCGGATTCGTAAAAATTTGTGTTTCTTTTAGGAACAGTCATTAGTAACTGGTTTGGTATCTTCAGACCACAGCACTACAAACATTGCAACTACAGGTAGTGAACTTTGTTACGAGTCGCATAGATTTAGTTCCGTGGCTGATGTCCAAATGAATATATTTTGGTTAGAGTTGCACTCAGGAAAAGACTTTTGATCTTCTTCAAGGCTCCACATCAGAAGACGTTGTGGCGTAGGGCTAAATGCATTACTAAGGAAGATAGTGAAGGGACGAGTTTGTCCACTGGTAAAGCCACTGAAATAACGACCGGGAAGAGACGAATTCGAATGCTAGTCCAGTCATCTCGGTTAAAGTTTTTCGTGAATTTCCTAAATAAACTTCTGATGGATATCGAGTTAGTTCTTTCATAAGCGGTGTCCGACTCCATCAACCAACACATGTGGCATCGTTTCTGTCGTGCCGTACGTCAGAGTCAAAGGGAATTATGATATAGAGCGAAAGATAAAACATACATGAGATAACGGAAGTTCTAAGATAGAAAGAACTGGGTTTGTCGTCCCGTGAGCGACGAGGTCCTTAAACACAGGAACACAGGGCGGAATGAATGAGGATGGGGAAGGAACTTCACAATCAAAGAAACTACCTCGGCATTTGCTATGTGTGACTCGGGAAAACCACGGAAACCTAAATATAGGTGCCTGGACGGGGCTCTGAATCCTGCTTCTGCCGAATGAGAGTCAAGTGTCTTACTATTGTGCCATCTCGCTCCGTTCGAGGATTGGAATTCTACGGTAGGGATATAAGAAATTTTAACCTTTTAATTGATGGTCTTGTTCTGAAGAAGCACTTGTTTACAGTACCCACTGTACGAGCACTAAAGGGTCCAACTTCATTTTAACTGGCATTGTTGCTCTTAGTGACCCACTGATTACGCACAATTGGTTGTGCCTACCTGTGTAGCGCAATAATTTGTCACAAGCTGGCACATATTAAGTGATCTGCAGGACGGCAAGTGCTTCATACTTGTTTGTTTCATTGCAAACGAGGGAAAAGTTTCCCGCAGGATTTGTCAATTCACTTGAATAAAATTTATACAAGTACGTTCAGCTGATTCACAGAAAAATAGAGTAATACTTTAGGCACTGTAGTCTTTCTTTCTTTCTTTCTTTCACTGGTGCCATGTCCCTCGCTGACGCAGGGTCGGCATTGTTAGGAACGGATTTGGCAAGGGTAGTGGAAAGGGGCGGCCGGATGCCCTTCCTGCCGCCACCCCGTACCCCCCAGGACGGAATTAGTGTACCCCTGCTGTCTGCGTCTAGTGTAATTAATGTAATAGTGCGAGCATGTTCAGATGTCTGCGAGTCGTGTAACTGAGGCGGAACGTGGTGACCAGCCCGGTATTCACCTAGCGGGATGTGCAAAACCGCCTAAAAACTACATCCAGGCTGGCCGGCACACCGACCGACGACGGTAATCCGCCAGGCGGATTCGATCCGGGGCCGGCGCGCCTTACCCGAGTCCAGGAAGCAGCGCATTAGCGCTCTCGGCTAACCTGGCGGGTACTTTAGGCACTATAGTATTTTTGTAAAATAAATTAAAGCGTGTTTATATAAATAGTTCATTAAATTTGTGACGTTAACTCAGACCAGAGCCCCTGGCAGTCCCGTCAGTGCCGACCGACTACCGTATCATCCTCTGCCAATGGTGTTATTGGGTACAGCATGGAGGGCAGGGAGTCAACACACTGCTCTCCCGGCCACTGTCAAGTTTTGTAACCTCTAGGCCTTGCCACTCGGTCAAGTAGCTCCTTAGCTGGTACCACGAGGCTGAGTGTACCCGTTCCAGTCTCCCGACCAAGGAAACATACCTGGCAGTATCGGGAATCGAATCCGGCTCCACTGTGTGGCAGTCAGACACGGCGACAAATCAGCTACGTAGACGGATGCAATGACCTCCCAGGGTCCTTATTTACTACAGAAAAAAACACAACAATAATTTGTTTATAAAACTTTTGAACCAGTGCCAAATAACATCATGTACATGAATCCCATGCTCTTTTTCAGTAGTACGATAACGAAGCGGTTATCGCAGAATTAAGGCGTATCGCCTCTTTATCTGAGGCTGCTGGAGATGGCAAGATACACTCGTTCTTGAATAAGAATATTGGAATAATGTAAATTGTCCTCTTGCCCACATCTATCGGGAAACGAAATGCCAAGTTAGCGGTTGCCTCCGTTTAGTGTTCCACGAAACGCGATGTCATAAGTCCTGCACAAGCTGTAGGTGGTGACTAAGACTGGAGCGGCGGAATGCCAAGAAAAGCGGTGAAGAAGCGGCGCAGTACGGTAGCAGAGGCAGTTGGCTGTTGGTATGCAGCGGGCGCCACAACGTATCGCGAGGCTCATCGTGTGCTGGCGCGGCCTCTCTGCACCTCCGCCGCCTGCCCAAATATATGACTGCCTCTGCCTCGCGGAGGTGGCCGGGTCGAGGCAGCGGGCTTTGTTTTCTTTCTTTTCCGTTTTCCTTGGCCAACGACTGCGCTCCAGCTAATCGTAAAGCAACGGCCGACGCGGCGATTTCCTGTTATGCGTGCGGGCTAGGCCGTTGGCCTCCGGCCACCTTGTTTAGCTTTAGATCGGGCGCGCCTTCCGTATCGGCTATCTCCCTTTTATGGCGAAGTAGTTTACAAAGTTGTAGCGCGTCAACGTGGATACGATCGCATCGATAATGGACATAGTTCGCCTGCAGATCACGAACTCGTCGTAAAGCTTCGCTTCTCTGCAGTTGTTGCGATAATAGTACAATTTTCATAATGCGCTCGTCGTTATCAGTGCTCCAGCATTAGTCACGCTATTACGGGATTGGTCCAGCATCCGGTATTCGGAACCGATTTTCGCTTCAGGTCGCATCTTTATACTTCGCAAGCCACTGTATAGTGCATTCGTTAGCAGGACTCGAACCTGACACTGAGCGATGTTGTTAAGACGCTGGACTCGTATTCTGATGGACGACTGTTCAAATCCTTGTCCAGCTACCGACATTCAGGTTTTGTATGTAACCCAGAATTGCTTAAGGGAAATGCTGGTATGGCTCCTTTGCAAATGATAGTGTTTTTTCCTTCCCCAGTCCAAACTTATGCTCCGTATCTAATCGATACCTACATCTAGATATACAGTGTGTAAATGATACTGTATTCAAAGTACCACAGTGGTGTAGGTGAAGTCGAGACTGAAAAATTGGTAGCCGGCCGGTGTGGCCGAGCGGTACTAGGCGCTTCAGTCTGGAGCCGAGCGGTACTAGGCTTCTTGTTCTGGCACTCAGAAATTTAAAATTGACATGTGTAAATTCTACCTCCAAGTATTGTGTGTCTAAACACCATAAAATTAACATTAAAAATTAACATGTAAATCTTCTTACTACGAAACTCTTGTGCTTATGAGGGTTAAGCTGAGATTGTATTGTAAACGTAATTAGTTATTGCATTTCCTCTACAAACGCCTTTTCCTTTCATTATCCACACGGGAAAGTTCAAATCAATAATGCCAACGAAATAGTTGACTAAGATAGTGGCGCAAGAGAGCAAGACGCTATTGAAAATTTCGCGCGGCACGTAGCTTAGGTGGCTTTTGCAGGCCATTTTGAACTTTATTCCTGGCTTGATGCACCGCAAGTGTTCTATATCAAACTGTTCGTCTTGCCTTCCCCCAGACCACGGTGGTACACTGTAAAAGGTTATTGTTTACACCCCACGTAGTCCGCAAACCATGCATGGTAGAGCATCTTTCGTGTTAATATTAGCATTTGTCTGTTATATTCCATTCACGAACCGAACAAGGGAAAATGAGTCTTGCTAGGTGCTCTTATCTGTCTAGTATTCTCACGTCCTTGTGCGAAATACACGACAGAGGCAGCAGAATTGTCGAAACTTCTTTCCGAATACCGGTTCTCTAAATTTACCCTACGCTTTCGTGAGAACTGAGCCGTTTTTTGTCGAGAGGTTCCCCTTAAAGATCCCCGAGAATCTATTTTACCCTTTCGTTTGGGCTACACCCACCTGTTACGCTACCAGCAGCCCTTCTCTGAATTCGGTCTATTTCTGCTATCACCCCTGCTTCATAAATACGCCAAACTCTGCAGTGCTCTACAACTGGTTTTGTATGTAATTTCCTTCACAGATACACTTTCGCAGAAACCTTGCAACAAATCGAAGTCTTCTATTAGTCTTTGTTACTCTTGATCTTAGTGTCCATGCGGTTGCGTATCGTTTGTTATTGTTACCACTACACATTTACATGAAGCAGCGTGCTCCTGGTTTTACCCACTATTCATTTAATTGAAGACTGTTTACTTCTTTCTTTTTCCCAAACTCAGAAAACGGGCTATGCAGACAGATTAAGGGATCTCTCGTTGGCGCCCGTAGCAAGTTCTTCGTGAAGTAGGTTTTCCGTTGCCTTCCTCAAACGTGATAGGAATTTCAAGCGCGTACCTGTTCATGTGAATGACTGTGATAGTGCTTGTACAGCTTGGCGTTGTGTTTTTAAAGCTTTAGGGAATGGAGAGGGTGAAAGCCGGAGCCTGCACTAGCCTATTCCCTCGAATACCACAATGTCGGCAGCCGACTTGAACGTCCTATCCGAAGGATGGTTTACTATTAACATTATCACTTGCCATCATTCCATTAGACACTGCAGAAAGATTTGGAGTCCCATACAGTGGTGGAAAGTCTAGTGATCAGGAATTTGGCGCCTTCAGATACTAGCGGTGACCATTTCTACCTCCACATTGACTCTAATCGACTATCTCCGAAGGAAGGTAGGAATATTCGGGTTTAATAACCAGTCGACATCAAGATCATTAGTGACGGTACTACCTAAGAGTAGAGCGCCATCGTACATAGGTGTCAGCGACCTGGGCTACGGAAGCGGGCAGTATACTTATACCAAACGACAACGTATTTATGAAGTTTTGTTACGTTTTGAAAGTCATACAGTAGCTCTGCTTTATGGAGATCCTAGCAAATAGAGGATACACCACACTTCGATACCGCACAATGTCAAGTTTTAAGAAATGTCCTAGCTACTGCAACAATCTGAACGAAGTGGGTCACTTTAAACTATTGAACTCGTGTATTGTGGGAGTGAACTGCAAACTTAAAATCTGAGATTTTGACTGATCTTTTCGGTGGTTTCAGTGGATCATGTCAGGCGAGGATAAGCCATTGAAGAACGCTATGTTCAAATTCTTGCTCCATTCCTGTCAGAACGAACATGTGCTAATATTTAGATGTCCATAGGACTATAAACACTAACAGTCTATCCTTGTTTTCCATTTAAGTGGCCAACGAATCATCGTACGGCTAGTAGTTTAGTTGTTCATTTATTTAAGCGTCAGTATCAACGATAAATAAGAGATAATCAGTACAACCATTCACCGAACGAGGCAGCTGAAAATTCGTCACAGATATCTATCTGTAGGATCACTGTTGCAAAATCAAAGGCGGTTTCATTAAGTCACTTGAGGCAAATACAGGGATGGTTCCTTTGCAAGAGACAAGGCCTATTTCCTTTCCCATCCTTTTCCTATTTGAACTTGTGCTCCATCTCTAATGACTTCCACATCGACGGGACGTTAAACTGTGACCATCCTTCCGTCTTTGAACATGGCCTTCGCTACATCAATTTTGAGACCGCGAAGAAGTTCGAATGTCAAGCCCGTAAATGTACTGGTCCTCCGCTACGAAACCCAGAACTGCAGACCGTAGGTCGTAAGGCTTCCCGGAAGCGTGAGAAGGCAGGCGGTGGCAGTGCGTCGGCCTAACGCGGGACGCGTTGGCTGGACACGCACGCGGGAGCCGGTCGGACGAGTTGGCATTCCGGAGGGACGGCGACAGCGTACCTGCTGGCTCCACCTACGAGGACGAAATTGCGGGTGCGCTTATAACGGGAGCACCCACGCCGGCCATCGGCCTCGCCCTCTCGGGTTACGCCGCGCTCCACTTCCACCTGCCCTCCGAGACCGGACGCTGGCCGCATCTTCTCAGTCCCAAGTCGACTCGCCTGTTGAAAGACTAGGGTCGTTAATCAATAGAATTAACAGTTCAGGCAGTAGCAACTCTTTAACGAACAACGCTTGTGAGGCGCGGTTTTATAGTAACAAATAGCTGCCTGCCTCATTTAAGTTGGTCATTCGAGACGTGCTGTCACTGCTGTCGGAGACTGTACCTCTCGTTGTCCGAGAAGACGCTGTGGTCTCGAAACACCTTCCCACTTCGAGATCGATGTCCATGAGCATCTGAACATAGATTCTCTCATCGCTGCTTTGGAAGGAGAAGGGAGAGGTAGTTCCGTTTCTACATCTGGATTTAAATTTGCGTGTATACTCCGTAAGCCACTACACAGCGCATGGTGGAGGCTACTTCGTTTCAATATTACCAATTTTCTCTATTATTCCAATCGTGTATTGAGCGAGAACAAATAAAACTGACTATATGCCTCTGTATGTACCCCAATGTCGCTATTCTTATTCTCATGAGTCCTATGCGAGATTATCGCTGGCGGTCATGCAATCTCCCTCTCATGCTGGTACTCTGAATTTGCTCAACAGCGAGAACAGCGTCGTCTCTCCTCCAAAAATCTCCGTTTAAGTACTCCGAACATCTCTACTACACTTTCCTGAGGGCTCTGCCGACATGATAACAATCTAGCAGTGCAAATGTTCAAATGGCTCTGAGCACTATGGGACTTAACATCTGAGGTCATCAGTCCCCTAGAACTTAGAACTACTTAAACCTAACTAACCTAAGGACATCACACACATCCATGCCCGTGGCAGGATTCGAACCTGCGACCGGAGCGGTCACGCGGTTCCAGACTGAAGCGCCTAGAACCGCTCGGCCACCACGGTCGGCAATCTAGCAGTGCATCTCTGAATTCGTTCCATGTCCGCTATCACGTGTACTTGGTTAGGGCTCAGGTTGCAGTCTTGTCTTGTATCGGATTTTCTTTAAACATGAATTCCACTTTCCCAGAACATTACCCAAAGCCTACTATTCGCCTTCCGTAGCACTGGATTTATGTTCCTTTTTACACTTAAGGAAGAAAGTAATTTTCACGTCATTTGTCACTACCTAGTAACACAGCGCTGTGAAAACTGGACCATTCATAGAAAGAACTGCTACAGTATAAAAGGTAACCGAAAGTAATACGCAAGGCAACGAATGGAAATGTCACTTTTATTCAAAGACAATAGTTACACTGTAGTAACCGTGATTCATGATTGTCCCCTGGACATTCAGAAAGGTGGGGCATGGTTCTTAATAGAGTGTGTGATCACCACAGACGACGATGCACGCTCTGCAACGTGTTCCCATCCTTTCCTCAAGGTTGGTTAAGAGTTCTTATGGTGGAGCGTTCCATTCCTCCACCAGTGAGGTTGACAGTTGCTGAATGGTCATTGGTTCGTGTAGATCTGCTGCGATACGTCTCCCAAATGCATCCCATAAGTTCTCTAAAGGATTTAAGTGGGGCGAACGGGCAGGTCAGTCCATTCGCCAAATATCCTGAAGTTCCAGGAGCCCCTCTACCAACGCTGTTTCGATGAAGTCGTGCATTGTTATTCATAAAAATGTAGTTAGCGCTGAATAAAACCCTGAAAAGACGTACACGAGGAAGGAGCAGACTGTCACAGTATCGTTGACCGGTGACTGCAGAGTGTTCACAGATTTACAAGTCAGTCCGCCAATGCACTATTATGCCTTTCCACGCCATAACTCCTGGACCACCTAAACGATAATGTTGACAGTGTCCCTGGGTGCATTACGTGTTTCCCCCTCTCGCCATATGAGGGTAAGTTCAGAATTGTCGACCACGATCGTTTTGCTGGTCCAGGTGTTGTGGAGTGGGGAGACATAATATTGCACTGGCGTACTGATCTCCAGATCTTTGAACACGGTACATTTAATGTACTCCTTCCCCATGTGCGTCTTTTCTGCGGTGCATTCGGCCTTGACTTCATTTTTATGGATGACAAAGTGCGACCATATCGAACTGCGCAGGTGGAGGAGCTCTTGGAATGAGTGGATATTTGGTGAATGGACTGGCCTACTCGTTCTCCGACTTAAATCCCATCGAACATGTATGAGACACATTGGGAAGACATATTTAAGCACTCTCACATGAACCAACGTCCATCCGGCAATTGTCAGCCGTGCTGGTGAAGGAAAGAAACCCCTTACGGTCAGAACTCCTTACTGAACTTGTAGGCAGCATGATGGGAGCACATTGCAGAGCGTGCAGTGCCGTCCTTGGTGATCACACACCCTACTAAGAACCACGTCTCGCCTTTTGTAATGTCCAGAGGACCATCATGAATCGCTGAGACTTCAATGTAGTTATTTGAATAGAAGTGGCATTTCTGTTCGTCCCATTGCGTTGTCCTTCCCGTTACGTTCTGTATTATACTGCATCAGTTCTTTGCACGTGTGGGCTACGTCTAATACGATACTTGACATTGACACATCATGCGAAAGTTACTTGCGTGCTTATATTTTTTTTTTTACACACCAGTGTATGTATATCGCTTGCTAGAACTGTGCCTAGATATTTATACAATGTGACCTGCTCCGGATGTTCGCCAGGATTTCGCATGGACGTTAACTGTCCTTCCCTAATAAACGGGCCGCAATGGCCGAGGGGTTCTAGGCGCTACAGTCTGGAACCGCGCGACCGCTACGGTCGCAGGTTCGAATCCTGCCTCGGGCATGGATGTGTGTGATGCCCTTAGGTTAGTTAGGTTTAAGTAGTTCTAAGTTCTAGGGGACTGATGACCTTAGAAGTTAAGTCCCATAGTGCTCAGAACCATTCGAACCTAATAAACGATATACGATTGCCTGTGATGTATACACGCTGTATATTTCCCTGTAGGGGTTGCGTGAAGTTTTTGGTGTATAAACACTCAGTAGAAACAAAAGAGGAACTGCTTTTTAGGATCTTAACTATCTGTTTCTATGTACGACAAACAACACACCGATCTGAGATTATGACAAAATGTTATGCACCGTTATAATGAAAGATTTCAAACTGGCGGTTGAACATAGCTGTGGGCTTAAGTTGTTGCTACGAACAGTAAGTTGCTTATAATTGATAAAGAACTAAAGATTCATTCTCCTTATCTCGAATAATTCAATTTATGACGCTCTATGATCGGCGTAATTTTGACCCTAAAGGCTTGGGACACGTAATCTGTACCAACTGGTTCGTCGCAGCATCCTTAGATTGA
The DNA here is from genome assembly GCF_023864275.1 of Schistocerca cancellata. NCBI lineage: Eukaryota > Metazoa > Arthropoda > Insecta > Orthoptera > Acrididae > Schistocerca > Schistocerca cancellata. The sequence goes on from NC_064629.1 coordinate 571,635,118, forward strand.
ATGTTCAAATGTGGGGCAGTCAGTAGCTTTCGAAGCCTGCATCCATTGTCTTCTTTTAGAACAAGCAACATATTCAGGAGGATGGAATGGGATTTACATTCTTCCGGGGCAAGGTCCTCACGACCAAAGAATATGTTCACATTGGCGTCTCAGATACAGGGCAGTTTGGGCCACATTTCACTCGCATTCGGTAGGAGCAGGGTTCTAATCACCGTCCGGAATTCTAGATTTAGATTACCCGTGATTTTCCTAAATTAAGTTACATGAATTCTCGTATTTTTCCTTCGGAAGAGTCATAGCACGTCCTCTCGTTTAGTGTTCCCTCTCTAATCACTTCGTTGTCAATAAGGCGTTAAAATCTGCTATTTCTTTAACCATTCGATCATGTCCGAAAGCAAACTATAAAGCGTAATCATCTGTGATATGCTTATAGTGCTCGATTTTAAACACTACTGGATGAGTGGACACTGTATCTATTGTAGCTCTTAGTGACGTTATTACGGGGTGTAAAAGACAAATCATATAGATTGGATTGCTCGCTCTTGAATAGGACGAAAGAAACAATTGTCAAACGAAAGTTTGGAATAGAATTTTATTCAGATTAGAATGTACAAGTAAACTAAAATTTTTATTAGAAATACGTAAGTGTTAAGAGTTTTCATTACATATGTTGAAATGGAGCAGCAACCACGTCACTATTTGGCAGACAAACAGAGACGTGTTCGCGAATCTTGGAAGCTGAGTCTCGAATCACTCTCAAAGCAACTTTATCTTGGTCACGTTACTCAGAAAGTTGGTATGACCCGCCGGCGGAAGCGGCTCGGTGCTTCCAGGAATATGCAAGCACAGGGCAAGGCCGCAGGAATCTACCTCCAGTCGTTTTCCAGGAGAAGCCAACCGCAAAGTTAGGGAACAGTCTTGCTAACAGTTTGAGCAGTCAGCAGCTCACTTTCCAGTTCACGTCATTGTATTCGAGTACTGTTCCTATGCTTTTCTGTTATGCCGTAAGTGCAGACACCCTCAGAACCCTAATAGGCTAAAAATTAGCGCTTTACGCTCTTTGAAAACACTCAGTGTGAGACGCAGAAGACTGAAAAACAATTTATCCTGCAGTACGTTACTAGTGTTTCTTTATCTGGACTAAACAGTTGGTAGGTTCTCCTGTGCTAAATAAAGGCATTCTCTAGGTTTAGAGCGGGCAGGGTGAACGAGTTCAACTCGACTGAATAACAGCTTAATCTACTACTAATTTTTCCATTCTTCTAGTCAAGTGCAGCGCGAGTTCACAAGACACACAACACTGATTACTTATCAATCTAACATATGTGGCACACCTTCTGGTGACGTCACACTGTTAATCTTTTACAATATTAAGTGAGACATTAACTAGACACATGTAATGGCAGTTTAATTGACTAATTACTATTGCTTTCGCTGTCGACAAGGTATTAAAAATCAAAAGAAAATTGACTAAAATTAAGGAGGAGCGTTAGCCTACACCTAAGAATTAGAGCAGTGCTATTACATAGGGCTGTTATGATACCGTCAGATGGTTAAATATATTACCTTGCAGCTGAACTGAAGGCAAAGTCTGTTACCGTATCACAGGAATTGCTTCCTTTTCTTTGCAGGCCATCTCGATCAAATTCGTGGGTCGTGCATAGAACGAATGAGAGGTTAAGTTATCGCCTTTCAAATAAGCAACCAGTACGACGACGACTGTAATAAAGATTGCGGCCGTGACAGGGCGTAATATTTCGTGGTCGGTAAGGTGGTCGTTTGCGCCGACGAGGTTCTTGTTTTGTTACAGCAATCAGCGGTTGCTCCTCCTTCCCTTAGCTGACTACTTGGAGCCTATCCCGTAGCGTCTGCAGCAGGCCCGTGTTACAGAGAACAGTTCCAAAACGATACCAGTTCCAGCTACCGAAACTACAACAAACGGTACTCAAAAGTCGAAATAATGAAGCCTAGAAAATTTTAGTAGATAGGTAACTTTTAAACCACTTTTCATAAGACTACCAGAACAAAACTATCCAAATGTAGATGAAATAGTCTTCTAACAGATCAACCAAGTACCTTATATATTTTACTTGGTTGTTGTTAGGAGCAAAATATTCTAGTTTCCTATTATTTGGAGACTGCAAGCCTATCACTGTTGAACCCTTCATACGGGAGCCATTGGGGGATGCTCGATTTCAATGCGTGTGTTCATGTTATCGTTTGAGAAAATTAACTAAGAAACAATTTCTTGAAGTTTGCGTAGTTAAATGTTTCCGTTTTATGTCGAAAATAGCCAGTACTGCATTTAGCTTACAACTTTTAAGTTTCTGCTGTCTAATTTTCAGGGGCTACTGATGCCGTTCTTTATACATTGCAGTGAGAAATACACTCTAGGTGCTCCTTCGTAACAGAACTCTCTTGTGATACGAAATATTATATGTCAAGTTGCATTAGGATGTTCACAAATTATTTATCTTCACGTGAGTTTAATCACCCGATCATCTCGGGAGGAGTAGTGTTAGCAAGTAAGTGTTTGTACTTGGTAGATGTTGCGTTAGAGACTTGGAGCAGGCTGGCTGTGGAGCGCACGCGGCCTCGGTCCCTTACCTTGGTTGGCGGCGTCGGTCCTGTGGTAGGGCGGGTACGCAGCAGTGGCTGCAGCGACCACCGCCAGCACCAGGAGGAAACACATCTGCACACGCCGGCTCATGACGTTACCTTGCAATGTCACGGCCGCGCGCTACCGCCTTATATACGCGGGTGCGTCAACCCCGGACCCCCTGCGCGCAAAAAGACGACCGCCTGGCTAGAATGAGAGAGGAAGAGAATTAGAAAAGGAAGAAGAGAGCGAGACGATTTTTGCAAAAGGACTGTGCCTCCCCTTCCCCGAGCAGCGCATTGACCGCGCCTTCCGCCCGTCCGCAGATTCGCGCGTCCCCATTGGACGGCCGCTCTGCGGCTGGCCAATCCGGGCCGGCCGGGGTGGCTCTCGGCATTCGCGAATCAGCATGTTTCAACATAGTTCTGCGCCACCACTAATATGCGCGCCGGTATCTCCTTATTCTGCTTCCATCCAATGTCCGCGCCAACATAGAGAAACGCTCTTTGTAATTTTAAACGCAAATTTCCAGCTGTGTTCTCCTTTTAGGACATCCGCGACCTATCGTATTATACGGAACATTTAATGTTCCAACGCCGAACATTAAACATTTTGGCAAGATCTATAGTCGGTTTATTACCGTATTGCTGTTTGGCGACCAGGGTACTGACTCAGGTGGGATAGTACTCGTGGTAACGTCTTTATTGTAACAGATTAAACCACATAAGAACCAAATGCTTTTAGTGTAACGATACCCAGTTATTTCACAGTCTTCTTTAGTTTCAAGTCTCCGAATAAAGCGATGTCAAATGCAAAAAAAAAAAAAAAATGGTTGAAATGGCTCTGAGCAGTATGGGACTTAACTGCTGAGGTCATCAGTCCCCTATAACTTAGAACTACATAAACCTAACTAACATTAGGACATCACACACATCCATGCCCGAAGCAGGATTCGAACCTGCGACCGTAGCGGTCGCGCGGTTCCAGACTGTAGCGCCTAGAATCGCTCGCCCACTCCGGCCGGCATGTTAAATACAACAGCCAGATTAGTCGATCATTATTCCTAAGTAGTACGATAAAGTCGCATACGCCTTTGTGTGTTCTATTCAGTCCATAATCATGCAGTATCATAAGAAAAAGAGTATGGTATGTCCTATTCACTATTAGTAGCAAAACGTGGCAGTCATAGATATATACCAGGGTGGATCAAAACGTAAAGCCTCCTGTGTCATATAAAATTAATAATGCACCCATAACAGCGATATTCGTATAGATCATAGCCTAACTGTCGTCTGCCCGACACTGCCGTTCAAAATACAGTAGCCACAATTCATTTGTGCACATCAGCACCATCGTTGAACCCAGGCAAGAAAACCAACTTGGAAAATTTTGTTTCTTGACTCATTTGCCTCACAATGATTTTAAAGCAATCACAGTCATGAACTGTAACACCTCTTTAACCTCGAGTCACTTCATCAGCAAGTTCTCGATTGGTATCTGTGACAGATGTCGGCCGGTGTCTGCGCGGCTTACTTGCAATACCCATTTCTCCGTTACCAAGCTTTTTCACCCAACGCCGCAAATTGCTTATGTCCATTACAGCACCTCATACGCTTTATTCATGGATGTGGTTAAACTAGCTTTAAAATTGTGGGTCAAAAAGTAGATCCCTAAATTTTTCCAAACTGGTTTTGATACCTGGGTTCGCGCCGGACGTGGTGGCCGAGCGGTTCTAGGCGCTTCAGTCCGGAATCGCACAACAGCTGCGGTCCAAGTTCGAATCCTGCCTCCGGCATGGATGTGTGTGATGTCCTTAGGTTAGTTAGGTTTAAGTAGTTCTAAGTTCTAGGGGACTGTTAACCTCAGATGTTAAATCCCATAGTGTTCAGAGTCATTTGATACCTGGGTTCAATAATGGCCCAAATGTGTACAAATGCATGGTGACTATGCTGAAGGTTAGTGTTGTTACAGTACATTTCGGGCTATGAGCTGTACTAATTCCGCTGTTACACGTTCATTATTAACGTTTTATGACACAGCCGACATTACTTTTTGATCCACCCTCGTATTACGTTTCTGGCGCTGACGTTTTGACATCCACGAAACAATACAAAGGATTAACTAAGGTGACAGAAGTCATGGGATAGCGATATGCACATATACAGATGGCCGTAGTATCGCGCACGTACAAAAGGGCACTGCTTTGGCGGAGCTATCATTCATGTGAAAAGCTTTCCGGCGTGATTGTGGCCACACGACGGAAATTAACCGACTTTACACGGGGAATGGTAGTTGGAGCTATATGCGTGGGACATTCTATTTCGGAAATTGTTAGGGAATTCAATATTCTGAGATACACAATGCGAAGCGTGTGCCAAGAATACCAAATTTCAGGCGTTACCTCTCACCACGGACACGGTAGTGGCCGACAGTCTTCACTTAACGACCGAGAGCAGCGGCGTTTGCAGAGAGTTGTCAGAGCTAACTGACAAGTAACACTGCTTGAAATAACCGCAGAAATAAATATTGGACTTACGATGAACGTATCCGTTAGGACAGTGAGGCGAAATTTGGCGTTAATGGACTATGGCAGCAGACGACCGACGCGAGTGCTTTTGCTAACAGCACGACATCGCCTGCAGTGCCTTCCCTGGGTCCATGACCATATCGGTTGGACCCTAACGACTGGAAAACTGTGGTCTGGTGCGACGAGTCTCGGTTTCAATTGGTAAGAGCCGATGGTAGCGTTCGAATGTGGCGCAGGCCCCACGAAGCCATGGACCCAAGTTATCAACAAGTACTCTGCAAGTTGGTGGTGGTTCTATAATGGTCTGGGTTGCGTTGACTTGGAATGGACTGCGTCCTCTGGTCAAACTGAACCGACCAATGACTAGAAATAGTTACGTACGGCTACTTGGAAACCATTTGCAGCCATTCATGAACGTCATGATCGCAAACAACGATGGAATTTTTATGGACGACGATGCGCGTTGTCAACGGGCCACTTGGCCACCCAGACTACCCGACATGAATCCCATCGAACGTTATTGATCATAAACGAGAGGTCGGTTCGTGCACAAAATCCTGCACCGGCAACACTTTCGCAGTTACGGACGGCTATGGACGCAGTATGGCCCAATATCGCTACAGGGGGCTACCAACGACTTGTAGAGTCTATGCACACGTCAAGTTGCTGCACCTTGCCGGGCAAATGGAGGTCCAACACGATATAGGAGGTATGCCATTACTTTTGTCACCCAGTGTACTGTCATCACGTATAACATTCAACTTGCCGTTCACGTTATTTGCAAAAAAGAATTTGCAGTAGAATTCCTGAAGATGCCATGTGAGATATTAATGAAAACGTTGAATGGTACCGTATTCTGAAAACTAGCGAGGAGTCAAAGTGGTTAAGCCACTAGAGTCGCATTCGGGAAGAGCAGGGTTGAAAACGACTTCTGGTTATCCACATTTATCATTTCAGTGGTTTTTATAAATCGATAAAGACGACTACCAGGATGGTTCCTTTGAGTAGGACACAGCCGATTTTCTTCGTCATACTTGTTTAAACCACATACCCTCCATGTCTAATGACCTCGTCGTCGACGGGGCCTAAACGATAGTTTTCTGGCTTCCATTACTTTGAATGCGAAAGATTGCGTAGGAGATACATGGAGATCGTTACGTAGGTGATGTCGTTAAGTTCACGATCATCAGACTTGCCCACGTCAAGCATAAAATTATAAACCTCTTCGCAGTGCCCCAGAAGGGAGAGCATGTGATTCAGTTTATAGTGATCCGTCCGTCCAATAGAGCTAAGCCCGCTGGTCCGATTATTTCTATTCGTGAAGAGCAAGATAATGCTGGCACAGGATGTCACCATCTCTCTTCTCTCAATATCCTACAACTCAAACATGACACCGCACTGTACGCACACTTATTACAGCCACCCACACCCAACAGGTACACCGAAGACACAACTCTTATACACCACGTGGAAAGGGGCCCTTGTGTGGGGAGGAAGAAAACCCTTCCCGAGTTGACGGTTGAACAACCTCTTGGGATCTCCCAGCTATAAATGCTCTGCAACTCTTTATGTATTTCTGGGATTGCAATAGATTGCTTACCGTCTGTTAACTCCCAGATATCGATAGTGATGTAGGTCGCAGACAGCGTTTACTGGTCAAGAGGTGTTGAATGGTTGACTTCAGCATTTATTAGCACTTCAGTAGGCTATTTAGATTAGTGACTAGTAAGGGTATAATTTTATCCATAATTCACTGCTGCAAATGGTTCAAATGGTTCTGAGCACTATGGGACTTAACATCTGAGGGCATCAGTCCCCTAGAACTTAGAACTACTTAAACCTAACTAACCTAAGGACATCACACACATCCACGCCCTAGGCTGAATTCAAACCTGCAACCGTAGCGGTCGCGCGGTTCCAGACTGAAGCGCTTAGAACCGCTCGGCCACATCGGCCGGCTTGACAGCGGCTGTATCTATATCGAATTTGTTGGAATTATAATAACCTACGCTTTCAGCCACAAATACGAATATAAGTGCTTTAGTATCGTACAGAATGCATGTTTGTAATTGTGGGTCCATCGGCACCTGTATTTGATTTTTATATCAGTTCACTTACTCTTAAGCGAGCCTACGACATAGAAATGTCGGTTCTTATTACAGAAAGTTGCGTCGAATTTTAATGTGTTATTAATGATATACGAAACAATGTTACAGTCCAGTAGTAAGAACATGCAAGAAGAAATATAATTCCACAAAACAAGAGTCCCAAAAAGTAGTACACTGGTCTGCAAAATTTAAAGACGAGACAAAGAAAGTAAAGTAACACATTAACAAGTCTGTGGAAATATATGAAAGAGCGGGAGCATGTTGCCAGACTCTCCCACTCGTGCACAGAAAGCTGGACGTCACTTGTCGTGACCATATCGCCAAATGGAGCTGGCCCCAGAACACGATGCTGTTGAAGGAATGGACAAAGACACTGTGTGTCAGTCAGCGAGGAGATACTGTACACTATGATGGTGTTTTCCGTTGTAGCATGATCTCACAGGGGAAGAATCAACGGGAAACAGGAAAAATGATAAAGTGTGACGAATGTAGACCAGGAGATTGGTATTGCTCACCGAATTGTTTCACTTGCATGGGGAGCGTTTTTAAAGATAGGCACTGTTGGCCGAAGGAGAGGACGTGGTCGACCATAGTGAACTGCAGCAACGGATCACAGCTACGTCGTGAATCAGGCAAGAAGGGACCCAAGCCAAGCAGCGGCTGCAATTGCAACCAAATTTCAAGGGACGGTTGGGCACACAATTTCCCGTTCCACAGTGGCACGGCTACCGCATGGGAGTGGTCCTTCTGTCAGACGACCACAAACTTGTGTTCCGTGGACACATGCACATTGCAATGGTGCCAACAGCATAGGGACTAGACTAACGAGGAGTGAGGTCACGTGCTCTCCTGGGACGAGAGCAGATTCAATTTGAGTAGTGATTTTGGACGTATCTTCATATGACGAGAGATGGGAACACAAGAAACACTGTCAAACATAATCGTTTCGGTGATCCAGGTGTTAATGGTGTGGGGAGGCACGATGTTGCGCTGGCGTACCGAACTCCAAATCTTTGAACATGGTACACTCACCAATCAACTTAATTGTAACACTGTACTCCTCCATGTGCGTCTTTTCGTGGGTACATTCGGCCCTACTTTTTATTATGGATAGCAATGCGCGATCGCAGTGAACAGTGCAAGTGGAGGAACTCTTGGAAAGAGAAGATATTCGGCTCATGGATTGGTTTACCCGTTCCCCCGACTTAAATCTCATCGAAAACATTTGGGAAGCGTTGAAGAGGCGTAGTGCAGTCCGTCCACAGGCACCGACGACCATACAGCAGTTGTCAAGCGTGCTAATGGAACAATGGAACGCTCCACCACGAAAACTCTTTGCCAACTTTATGGCAAGCATGGAAGCACGTTTAAAACGTTTGTCGTCCGTGATACATAGCACATCCGTGGTCTGCCGTTGCTGGCTTCTGAGACACCGTGGATGAGAAGACTGGTGTGCGGCCAGCTCTCCTCCGCGTGTGAACTCACCCTCACTGTAAGCCCGGCTTTCTGCTCACAATTTGGCCCCATTTCCTCCGATCACAACAGTTATTTGCTAATTTCATTAAATTTTGTAATCACTCAGAGAGCATTATATACGATACCTTCTCAATCCAAGAAGTTTCATATAGTTTTATCGTCCCCTCACGCATTGTTCACTTTTTTGCAAGTCTTTTATTAGTGAATATGAAAAATGCTAAGGTGCAGTACGGTTTGGAATCTGTGTTAAACTATAGATACCCCTGTAAATGGCTGGGTAAGTCAGTTGAGAGATTGGAGGGAGGCGAGGGCTCAAATGGTTCAAATGGCTCTGAGCAGTATGGGACTTAACTTCTGAGGTCATCAGTCCGCTAGAACTTAGAACTACTTAAACCTAACTAACCTAAGGACATCACACACATCCATGCCCGAGGCAGGATTCGAACCTGCGACCGTAGCGGTCGTGCGGTTCCAGACTGTAGCGCCTAGAACCACTCGGCCACTCCGGCCGGCGGAGGCGAGGAAGTAGCACTTAGAGTAGGACCATGCCTAGAAAAGTATATAGAATTTAAACCTACATTTGAGTTGACAACATATTTGAAAAGAAATATAAATCTGGGTGGTCATTTAGCATGCCAAATCATCTTCCTTTTTATACAGAAACCGTTTTAAAGTTATTCTAAATCATCTTCCATTTGGCTATTTTCATGCTTAACCATGTTGTCGACAGAATATTAAATATTAATAGTCTTTCCTTCTTTCTCATTAAGGGCGATAATTTGTAACTGTGTAGAACAACGGCTCTCGACCCTAAGGGCCAGTGTTTTATGGATAGTTCTGCACCAATTCAGCCGTCCAACTCAAACCTTCCTTCTACTCACCCCAAATACCACAGAGGCACTCACATTATACTGGGCGACTAACGCTAACAGGGAGTGGATGTATTTGAGACTTTGATTTGACAGTTGCAGAGTTTGAGACGTGGGAGTGATCTGCTGTATAACTGACCATACTCTTTTCCTAATGATTAAGTTACATAATCGAGTCAGAAGAGTAAGCGCAGAAATGATAGTAGAACATATTCTTAGTACGTACTCTGCTTAATTTAATGTTTATTGGTGAAAACCCCATTTAAATACGACCCTTAGATCGGTAGATGTTTGAATTTTAATTGAGCACGTGTCTCAGAATTCGCCGAATTGTGTGATGGCCACTTCTGACAATAGTAACGCTGAGGGCCGGCGAGCTCCTGCTAAAAAAGCAAGTCACCCATGGGTGAGGTGGAACAAAGGATTAGGAGGGACGTGGAGTCTTCGAGCAGGGGTACTATCGGAAAATCTCAATTGAGATGCAGTTTATAGGGACAGATACCCATCTCTCAAGCCATAAAGGGTGGAAGATGCAAAAGTAGTCCATCCAGAAAAATACTTTTTTGAGGATGTAATATGATCGTAAGTTATTTCAGTCAGTATTGCTAGAGGGCTGGTACTGTAGGAACTCGTGTGTAGCATAATACCATCAAAACTGTGTGTATCAGGGGAAATTATGATATTAGGGAAGGTGTTGTGTCTGACGTCACAATCGGCTAAAAATGATAAATAGGGATTGCAGGCCCTTGCTCAGGGCAGAATGCGACATATGTTGACTTATAGCTGATGACAGTTACACCTCAGTGGTGCGGTAAGCTTTTTGATCGTTCATATTATGTTGGAAAAGTCAGACTATGAACAGTCTATGTAGTAAGCGACTTTAATTGTTTGTTTGAATTTATATTTTTGACTGTGACAATACCTACAGCCATAGATGTTGGTAGCTTAAATGAGCGTATTTTATCTTGCGTCGTTATGTCATGTCTCACCTTGTTAATAGTAGGTACAACGATGACGGTGGTGAACTTATTCAGTGTTGTGTCGAACAGTCGCTGATGATAATTTTGGTCAGGACTGGGTGTGTCTACCTTTATCGTCCTGGAGAATATTGGTGGGTTTCATTACCAAGCAGATTCAGAACTACCCTGGTGTTTCAATTCAAAAGTCCCCCGTGGCAGCAGTATTATTGTGGTCTCAGATCCGAGTCACTAATGAGTTAAATTTAAAAGTTGTTCTTGTCAACTGGAATTAGCAGCTACCGTATAGGTTCTGGGAATTCCATTGCGTGGCAATTGTACCTTTGCGTTTGTCTTGTTACTACTGTACGCCAAACTAATCAGAGAGTATAGGGCCGCAAAAATAAAGTTGGTTTTTATCAAAGAAGTGTGTTATTTATTTGCTGGTGTACGACCCCCTTCCTGAGTTGTGTCGAGTTAATGCAGGGAGTAACTATGCAACACAAGTTCGAGCGCAGTACGACTGCTGAACAGGTACCCGCAGATAGGCTTTAACAGGTAGAGGATGTGTGGATGGACACAGAACCAGAAGGTAGGTCAATGTTATCAACTATCACAAAACACTGTTATTATTTCACTTGCGGCCTTAGACAGCCTGTTGTAACATACTTGCTGGCATATTTTTTTTGTTGTATATTTCTCCTATCCGTTCTAAATGGATGCACTAATTATTTATGGAACTTCCTGGCAGATTAAAACTGTGTGCTGGACCGAGATTCGAACTCAGGACCTTTGCCTTTCGCGGGCAAGTGCTCTACCAGGTTCGCAGGAGAGCTTCTGTAAAGTTTGGAAGGTAGGAGACGAGGTACTGGCAGAACTAAAGCTGTGAGGACGGGGCATGAGTCGTGCTTGGGAAGCTCAGTTGGTAGAGCACTTGCCCGCGAAAGGCAAAGGTCCCGCGTTCGAATCTCGGTCCGGCACACAGTTTTAATCTGCCAGAAAGTTTCATATCAGCGCACACTTCGCTGCAGAGTGAAAATCTCATTCTGTAATTATTTATGGCTATGCTGTCTGAGACGTTTTAAAGTAGTGGAGTTCTAAATCAGTGCACTAAATAATAATGGACAGGGAGTTTTGTAAATCAGTGCACTAAATAATAATGGACAAGGAGTTTTGACGTTGCTTGTTGTCATTGACAATCTTCTTGTAGTCACTCTTCCGGAAGTATTAACTAGACTATATTACGTAACAGCTTCTAAGTAAGTCTAAATTATCCATACTCTAAGAATAATTGTTGAGTGCATGCAAGACGACACTTTTTACTGTGCCATTTCTTCTAGTTACAATCACGAATGGGACGTCTGAAGAATAACTGCATGTGGGAACTGTTATTTGCATTTTTTTTAAATCTGCGCGATCTCGATGGGATAAGTAGGTAGGGTGCTAATGGATATTCGTAGTTTCGACCCGGGAAGCAAGTTCTTTGGGTTTCGTCAAAGTTGCTGTGGACCACGTCTGACCACCACAGAAAAGGATCGCCATATTGTGCACTAAGTACATTGTAACCTCTTCACATCCATGCCTCTCATCCGAGAACAAGTAATGCACTTTTTGCAACATTCTGTCTCATCCTGACCGTTGGTCGGAGACTGGCAGCAGCCAGACTAGAAAATTACCATCCCAGCGCAGGCTACCGAAAACACCACTACAAAAACATCTGCGTTTCGAATTGTGCCGTGAATGAGGAGCATGGACTGCTGATCAATAATTTCGTATTGAGTTTTAGACTAGCACGGATGACCATTGTCGGCGAGTATGGAGGCGACCTGGGAAGAGGCCTCTTTCTACCAATATTCTGAAGCGGCATAACGGTGTCATTTTCGGCCTCATGGTATAGGAAGTCATCCGGTATGTGTCAGCATTGAATCATAACTGTCACAGAGTAATATGTATTTCTCGTTTCTCCTTAGAAGCTAACGGCGAAATGTCCCATGCTTTAAATAAAGGAAACCGTGACGGCTAGGGCAATGTGAGAATCTCGATTACCCTCCTGAGCAAAGATCTTAAGTAGCGGAGGTTTGTTATTGCTTCCTTCGATCTACTGGCGACGAAGGACACATGTCCAAATGTATTGTATGAGTAGCTGTGATTTTTAGTTTTGCTGTGCATTGTCCTGTTTATATGATAACGGATCAATTCGAAGTGGAACACGAGGGAAGAATCAAAGAGTCAAATGCTGTGTTAGAACAAAGTATACACTTTGCGAAAGAAACCAAATGAGCCATCGACCTTAATAGCTCCAGCCAATCTGCGGAATAACATCGACATAACGTTATCCTCTCTCACCATAAGGGATTGCAGAATGGTTTAAAAATATAGCGAGGACACTGAGCGCACACCTTGGTACTCAATACATGTAAAGAGAAATATCTTCCCACAAATCACCGAAAATATCGTTTGACGATTCGAACTGATTATTTAGGTATCGAGAACCACCACTTCAAAAAATCTGAACGACATTCGCGACGAATATAGTCATTTTTTACTGTAAAATTTGTGTATTATATTTCCAATTTAAGTAAAACACACAGTATTTTCCTACGTGTAATAATAAATTTACGAAATAACAATGAAAAAAACATTGCTCCTTATTGCACGCCAATGTGTCCATGATACCGTAACATCACGATCTACAGTTTTACATTCAATAAGACCAAGAAGTAAGCACAGATGTTTTATTTCACCGCTTGGTAAAAACAATGGGTACGCTCTGTTCTGCGTGCCGCCTCAGGTTAGCATTATATGTATATCAAATCAAAATGCATTCAGCCGCGTGGAGCTAGGTACAAGCCGGAGACTACTTATTGAATACAACAGAAAAAGAAACAGACAACCAAGAGCAGCTGGTTGCATTTTTTTTCGTTGTTTCGTTGTTACAGTAACGGTTAGCGAGGAACAAAGTAATCTACAAAACGATAACCTATACTGAAAGGTAGCCTAAGGGCGAAACAATTGTAGTGGTTTCAACAATGATATATTTAAGTCTCATGCAAGTAACGGAGTCGGGTTCATCATGGCTTTTTAAGACGTAACATAACTTATCTGTCGTCTGTGTAAGTATTATAAACTTCGATGTTGTGGAATGTGAAATGAAGCTTAAGATAAAATATGATCCGGCCGCGGTGGCCGAGCGGTTCTAGGCGCTTCAGTCCAGAACCGCGCGACTGTTACGGTCGCAGGTTCGAAACCTGCCTCGGGCATGGATGTGAGTGATGTCCTTAGGTTAGTTAGGTTTAAGTAGTTCTAAGTTCTAGGGGACTGATGACCTCAGATGTTAAGTCTCATAGGGCTCAGAGCCATTTTAACCATAAAATGTGAGCAACAACGTGAAACACAAATATGTGTCTTCACTTCTTCACAGGTTTCCTACAGGAACTTGATTACGGACGCATTCTGCCTCATTAAAAAGTCTAGGAATAAAGAAACTATTAAACATTGCGAGAATTTTTATTTCGAAGCTCGAAATTTCAAACACTATAGCAGGCTGTGTAAATCTTCACTGATCGCCTTCGGTATTGTACTTTGCACGCTATATCTGGAGGCTGAATCCGTAGGAATTATCACTCAATTTTTATTACCTATAATATCAACAGGAGAATTAACTATGCACTATATTTCTATACATTACCCTTGCTTCTCGATGCACCTTCCAGCGTTGCGCTGCTTTCTGTACACTTTCGACTGAGGTGCAGTCTACGCTTGTAGTGTTTCTTTCACGTCTTGGTCAGAGCTGAACCAACAGCCTCAAGGGGGCTTTTAAGAGGATAAAACTTGAGGTATCGCGAAAGAATGGGACCGGAATTATTCACAGGATGCTCCGTATCTCAAAACCACGATTTCTCAAGAGCGGACACTACAGTGCGGTCGCTCTTTGTAACGCAGCACAGAAGCTTTTTTCAGAAAAAGTCCCTGAAGAGTGAAGCTTGAGTTCATTCGGCGTACAAAATGTGCGAACAATTTATGGGAATTTAGCCGGGTGACGTCTTCGACAACCGCCGATATTGCGTTAGGTGTACACCATGTCATTTTCAAGGCACAAATAAAACGAAAGACTCCTGTGCACTTCTATAAACAGACAGGTGGACCTCCAATTAAGTGCCTTTTCCCACATTTTACTCCCAATCTGTTTATGGAAAATTTCGAGGAATTAGCGCTGGAGTCTGCAGCATTGAAACCGGAGGTTCGAGCCCTCCCTCGGGCATGGGTGTGTGTGTGTGTGTTGTTCTTAGCATAAGTTAGTTTAACTAGTGTGTAAGTCTAGGGACCGATGACCAAAGCAGTTTCGTCCCTTAGGAACTCGCACACATTTGAACATTCTTTTTATAAACCACAGGATGGGGAATAGTATATTTTGAGAAAACTTTGGATTCTATTTCAACAAAATAAGCTCTAATAATCCTTAAAAAAAGACGTTAGTGTAACAGACATTTATCAATGCAACAGCTTCCATTTGACTCCACCGAGATAGCGGAAAATCAAAAGAGGCGTTAGGTAAGTAGATTCCACTACCGCTAGAATATACGTGTTTAAATGGTTCAAATGGCTCTGAGCACTACGGGACTTAACATCTGAGGTCATCAGTCCTCTAGAACTACTTAAACCTAACTAACCTAAGGACATCACACACATCCATGTCCGAGGCAGGATTCGAAACTGTGACCGTAGTGGTCGCGCGGTTCCCGATGGAAGCGCCTAGAACCACTCCGCCACAGCGGCCGGCTCACGTGTTGATGAAACACATCTATAGTACCTAGCTTTCGCTGATGTTACTATATTGTTTGTCTTTAGTGCACACCAAATTTGGCAACGAATTGAGGAACTTAATAGTTCTGTGTTTAGGGTAACGGAAGCCAGCGACTGGACGGACAGCAGAATAAATAAACAGAAAAGTAATAATTGCCTGGAATTCTTTCGATAACGTAGCGTTTCCAGACTAAACTTACAGCCTGTCTGCGACGGAAAATTCACAATCAGACATGAGTCTGGAAACGCTTTATTTCCACATTAGAGCTCAGCTTCGACAACTCTTCCACGCATTAATCATGTACTGTGAAACGAAGCATCATCCGTGAACAATACATTTGAACTAAAGTGAGGGTTGACACATTGCTGAATGAAACATTCACAGAAGTGTACCCGTGCCGAAAAATCAGCTGCTCATAGTGCCTGCACATGCTGTACGTGCTACGTGTACAGCAGTTTCTCACCTATCAGCCTCCAGACAGTCATGTTCGACACTGCTTGTTTCCGCTGTCTTACTCTGACACTAGGACTGTCGTCAACTTTACGAAGTTCCTCACCCAGATGAGGTGCGCTCGTCCTTCTACGCCTTCCTCAATCGCGAGTAGCAGGCTTAAACGTACCATGCTTCCTAAGACGACGATCAATCGCTTCAAACGTTCTCTTGTCGGGGCACCGGTGTTCTGGAAATCTCTCCCGATACAAATGTAGAGCACCTACGCCATTACCATCCGATAATTCTTACAGCAAACGAGCAGCTGCCAAGTCCGCATCTGAGTACACTTTCATTGCACCGTACCGGAAACCAAGTGAGTGTTGAAATCTAAACAGCTGATGCTACGTGCTTAATGCTAGTAGAACACTGTAGTTAGCTGTATGTCAATACAAGCAATGAAGTGAGGCCATTCGTCAACATTACCTTGGCTGAATTGGAACAGCAAATACTGGCAGTGAACCTAAGAAATATACTTACTACATTTGCTAACCAGGCGTAACCAAGAGGGTATTTTGAAAATGTTATGAAAGAAAACGTTTCATGTAATGCTCGTTCGTTCTGTTTCTGTGTGTTTCCCATGATTAATGGGATTGTGAAAACAAGTACAAAATGAGTTCCAGCATGGGACTAAGGAGTCTCCAGGCCCATGTCGATATAACATATTTTATTCCTCTGATCATACCTTTTCCTTACATCCTGTATAACCAAGTTTGACTTACGGCAGTGAGACATGGAAAATGGGCACGAAAACAATGGACAAATGCACATTGGGAATAAAAGATGAGATGCAAAAAGTCAAACAAATGGATTAGGGAGCAGCCTGCAGTGGAAGGCGTAATTGTCACTGTAATGAAAATGAAATGGTAGTTTGCGGGACACATAGGTTCAAATGGCTCTGAGCACTGTGGGACTTAACTTCTGAGGTCATCAGTCCCCTAGAACTGAGAACTACTCAAACCTAACTAACATAAGGATATCACACACATCCATGCCCGAGGCAGGATTCGAACCTGTGACCATAGCGGTCGCGGGACATATAGGAAGGTGAACGGATGGTGGATGGATCAAGGAAGTTCTTTGTTGGGTTCCAAGAGATAATAAAAGGCCGGGACTTATACTTGATGGATGATGTGTAGATGACCTGAAAAAACATGAGAGCGCGCATCGTTGAAGTCCGTAATGCATTAAAAAATCTAAAAGAGACCTTCATCCCGTAGTGGTTGTCAAATGGCTGACAATGATTATGTTCACACTCGCCCGCTCCTAAGAATCGTGTTAAAAAACTGTTCAACGTTTGGCGATAGTAACGACTTTCTTCCTATTTCACGTCTGCCTTACAGCTTTGAAGTCCGTTTCTGTCCCTCTTTTCGGTAATGCAAAACTGTCCACAAAATGTGCTAAAACCCTGTAAACAGCATGTTGTTCTTTCGAACAGATGAACAGGTGGAGAGTGACTCAAAAATCACCTGAATAATGAGAACATTTCACATGCGGAAATAGCGGCGCCATCTGCGTATGTTGACACGCAAATAGCAATAATGCCTATGCACAAAAATACATTAAAATTGAGGACACTTCTTAATTTCCATTCTGAGCTATTTTAAAATATTCGAACAGTTATTACACTTTTGAGAAACTGTAAGAAAAAATTGTGATGTACGTATTAAAATAATAAACGCACCGCTGTTCTGTTAGAGAAATTATTCGCCACGCTCAGATAATGGATTTCGCAGCACTAGTGGAATGTCGGTGGAGTCACCGCAAAGATCAAATGTGGTGGATATAAAATGATAACGGAACAACTTCGCATTGCGCCCGTAGATTGGATCTTTAGAACTGCAAATAGTACGCGCATGACACGAGTCAAAATTGCTGAGGTGAAGCCTTAAGATGAAAAACGATGATACAGAGCAGTATGCCTCTTTGCACTAAAATGGCGCTGTGGTCAACACACTTCGGTCCGTTGTCGCCAGAAAGTCCCCTCTCTGGCCATGCTTAAATAGGGTATGCACCATTTCTCAAACTGCGACGAGCGTTCATACGTAACGCAACACATTTTTTTTCTGGGTCAGTTTCGGTTGAAAAAAATGCGGACTTTATTATGGTACATCATGAAATATTCCCGCTTCAGCCCCTACAGTTTCATGAAGTTCCTAGAGGTGGCGGCGCTATCTGTAGCATTAAATGGTTCAAATGGCTCTGAGCACTATGGGACTCAACTGCTGTGGTCATAAGTCCCCTAGAACTTAGAACTACTTAAACCTAACTAACCTAAGGACATCACACACATCCATGCCCGAGGCAGGATTCGAACCTGCGACCGTAGCGGTCGTGCGGTTCCAGACTGTAGCGCCTTTAACCGTTCGGCCACCCCGGCCGGCTCTGTAGCATTAAAAATAGCGTCTATAACAAAAGTGTATTCCAAGCAGAGAGCTGTCATTGAATTTCTTTTCGCGGAAAACCAGAGCATCTCAAACATTCACAGGCATTTGCAGAATGTCTTCGGACACCTGACATTGTACAAAAGCAAGGTGAGTCGTTGCCCGAGGCGTCTATCAACATCGCAGCAAGGTCTCGCAAACCTGTCCGATCTCCCGCGTGCGGCTGGCAGTAAGCAGCTGTGACTCCTGCATTGTTGGAACGTGCGGACACTGTCATTCAGGTGCTCGACGGATACAAACGAGCTTCTCCCTCGCCACGCCAAGGCAAGGCTTCACGCAAGTCTGCGCTCCCGAGAGGGGCTCACGAAACTCCACTGGACTGTTCTTCCTCATCCACCCTAAAGCACGGATCTCGTACCTCCCAACTTCCACCTGTTTGGCCCAATGAAGGATGCACTCCGCGGTAAGCATTGCGTGGATGCTGGGGAGGTTATTGGTGTAGCAAGACGTTGGCTCCGACGGCGACCAGTGCGGGCATTCAGGCCCTCCCAGTAAGGTGGCGTAAGGCCGTCGCGTTAAACGGAGATTATGTTGGAAACCAGGGTTTTGTAGGCAAAAGAGTGGAGAGTAATATGGTTTATTGGAATCCTGAATAAAAGCAACCTACTTTCAGAAAAAAGTGTTACGTTACTTAGTGAACTCCTCTCGTAATTTAGGTGAATGCCGCGACGATTCTCTGCTCTGTCCTTCTTCAAATGAGCCAGTTTTCTCTCACTCTCCCTCCGCTCCCCCCTCTGTCTCTCTCTCTCACACACTCTCCCTGCACCCTCTCTCTCTCTCTCTCTCTCTCTCTCTCTCTCTATCTCTCCCTCTCTTCCTCTCTCTAGACTACTACGTCAACAGGAGGCTAAACTCCAACCACACTTTCTTCTTCGTTAGCGTCAGAAAGAATGAACTACATCTAACAGTTAGGTTCAGATGGTTCAAATGACTCTGAGCACTATGGGACTGAATATCTGAGGTCATCAGTCCCCTAGAACTTAGAACTTCTTACACCTAACTAACCTAAGGACATCACACACATCCATGCCCGAGGCAGGATTCGAACCTGCGACCATAGTGGTCGCGCGGTTCCAGACTGAAGCGCCTAGAACTGCTCGGCCTCACCGGCCGGCTAACAGTTAGGCAAGCGATTTTTACATAATTGGATTATGCCAAGATAAAAGGAAAATTTGTTTTCAGTGTGACGTATGCAGTAGCATCTCTGATACTTCATAATGAACCACCTCTTCAAAAAATAGGTTTTTGATAGTGTTTGGCTCATAATCTGAGCGCCTCAGGAATATTTTCCATGTCAAGAAAGTCTTAAAAAAATGGTTCAAATGGCTCTGAGCACTATGCGACTTAACTTCTGAGGTCATCAGTCGCCTAGAACTTAGAACTAATTAAACCTAACTAACCTAAGGACATCACACACATCCATGCCCGAGGCAGGATTCGAACCTGCGACCGTAGCGGTCACGCGGTTCCAGACTGAAGCGCCTTTAACCGCACGGCCACACCGGCCGGCAAAGTCTTAAACAGAACTGTTAGATTAGCGTTCCGAAATTCCAATTGTTTTTAAAAAAAAAATGTATTTATCTGCGCCTGATTGCCCAAATAACTGTCTTATACAGTAAACCGGGACGAAAGCTTAATCAAACGGTCTACCATTTATTAACGTTAACCATATCATGTCAGCCTTACAAAGCTCGGCATTGTAGAGCACACTATGTCCCATTCTGACACGATCCAATTATTTCTAGATGATTTTGAAAGCGAGTCATTTAACTCCGCTCAGCGACTTTTCCTTGTCCCTTATAATCTGTGGTTTCTAAGACAGTTAAATGTTAAATAATTAATTGGAAATGCTAATAAAGATCCACGCTTATAGAAAACTACGATATTTTCTTCTGTCAGGTAATCCAGATTTCATGTCTGGTAAAACATAGTACGAGTAAAAAATTCTAATTAGAGCTGTAGCTCAGGTTATAGGTACATTTTTAGCTCCGTCAGTAATGGGCTTGTAGACTTAGAATTCGTGGCATAGCATGGCGAGAACATATTACTTTTCAGTAAAACCATACTTGGTGAAGAACTCACGTTACAAACCAACTTTAGAATTAGCGACTTGTTTCCTTTTTAATCCGGTTCTCTACTCTGCATACATTTTAATATGGTACAGGATTTATGTTTAAAGTTCATCTATCTTGCGTATATAAGGTAGTCAACGAAGAGTCTAAATGGTGAGAGAGTTTCTCATACTTAACAGTTTTGCATTTTTACTCTTACTCAATAATGTCATAATTTTGTGGGGTAACTCTTCTCTTAGGAAGATAGCCATTTTGTAAGCGCCTCCTCAAGGAATTAGACCCTGTAACCAAATCTTCAAAATGCAGGCAAACGTTAATGAAACCCATAATAAATGATTCAATACAGTTTGAAGAGAACAATACTGTCCACAGTTATTACATTAGAAGAAACCAAATTGTTCAACACTTATTACTAAGTCAATGGATCAGAAAAGAGTTCTATGTGGAGTCCAAATGTATTTGATTATCTACCCAATAACTTACACTATCAGACAGGTATCAAAACAAATTTTAAATTGAATTTAAAACCTATGTATGTGGCTGCACACGCGTGCAGTCATGCCGATCACGGCCTGTTGAGTGTATGTGTGTTTCCTCCCGTATCTCGTATGCGTGCGTATGTGCTTGTGTGCTTTCGTAACTGCGTGACCTTTCAATGGCTGTTTTGCGAGTATCGCGAGGGCGGGGTCGCTCTCTGCGACTAAGCACCAGAATTACCTCCATGTGGCCAGCCTGTTATCACAGACCCTCTTGCCCTCCGGCGGACAAATGACTTCCAGGACGAGGATCCTCGGTCAGATTACCTGCTATAGTCCATAAACAGCATGGTCCGACAAATCGGCCTTCTACACACATTGTTTCGTCACATACGAAACAACCACTGAAGGCGAAGGGAGGATCAAATTTCAGCAGCTCGAGGATTCTGAAAGTGACTATAGCTATTGCACTAAACGCAGAGGGACAGATCCAAAAGTCCCATACAGAAAATGCCTTCGAGAATCACGGTCCTCTCAGTGTATAGAGGAAACAGTCTGCTGAATCCAGTCCGAGTCAGGTCTCTGGTAGGAGAAACTAAAAAGGTTGAGGCACACACTGGACTGAGACAGGATATTACTTAATTTCCTCTTAAGGATTATAGAGAATTTACTAGAACTGACCCCAGAGGAATCCTAGTATAGGAAATAACCATTACTAACCTCGCATATGCGGGTAGTGTAGCGTTGACAAGCAATTACACGATGAAATTAGTGTTATTGGTGAACAGATAAAAATCCGGAAATAAATAAAATAACGGAACTGATGCAAACTTCGTTGTTAACAGATTATTCTTCAAGGGAGCTGAACATTTCAAGTTTTTGTGGCGTCTCTTCAGAAAGAACAACAGAACATGTGTAGAAGTACAAGATGTGATGAAAAGAAAAACCTCTGAATTTTTTATGTGAAAACTCTTAGAGCTTTTTAAATAAAACAAACGGTATTAACAGTCTACATCTCTATTCTTCGTATCTACATATTTGCAGCCCTCTGACGCTAGAGGGGAGCAAATTGTAACCCATAACATAGCAGTGTGTAACAAATACGTCGCTGAGTGAGAAACAGCACGCTGTAATCGAATTTAGAATTTGAAGAGTTCGTTCACTCATGGAGCACCCTCTCCTGCAGCGTAACAATGCCAGACCACACAAGAGAACTGCGACATCTGCAACAATCTGACGCCTTGGGTTCACCCTCATCCATCATCCGACGGACACATTCCTCCCAACAAAAGACCAATTTGACTTGAAGTACTCGAAGCTGTTCGTTAAGTTTTGGAAACATGTGCAAATCGGATGGTGCCAAGTCGGGAACGTATGGAGTATGATCGATGACACGATACCGAGGCGTCGGATTGATGCAGATGTGGCGCCGCTCGTTTGCTGTCTGACATTGTCGTCCTGAAGGAGAGGGTGTTCCATGTGTCACCAGCTCTTCGAATTCGAAACTCGATTACAGCGCGCTATTTCTCACGCGCCGACTTTGTTACGTTACAAGTTGCCACGGTACTCGCTGCAATTCGGAACTCTCTAGCGGCAGAGGGCTATAAATACGTACACATGAAGAATAAAGGTGTAGAACGTTAATGACGTTTTTTATTGAAAAAGCAGTAAGAATTTTTACATAAAAAATTCGGAGGCATTACTGTTTAGCACTCTCTCTTAAATAATTGCTTAACAGCTGTCAAAGAAACACTTTACAGTTTTAACAAAATCCTGAATAAAAAAAATTTCAGAATTCGAATATATTAGTCTACGCTATTACTGGTAATCTTATATGGATGTGGAGCTTTAGCTTTTAGGAAAAGAGATGGGGAAAAGCGTTTACATTCGGATGTGGATTTTTAATCGATGCAGATAATAGGGAAAAGAGTACAGTGTCACAGTAACATTGACTGGTGACTGTTCCGTGTTTAAAGATGTTTAAAGATTTGGAAGTCATTACGCTCATACAACGTTATGCCTCCACAAGCTATATAACCTGGACCGCGAAAACGACCATATTCGGCAATGATGGACGTACCCTCATATGGCGAGGAATTGGAATACGTAATGCAGTCGGGAACGCTGTCGAACATGATCGTTTTAGTGCTCCAGGACATAATGGTGGTGAGAGACATAATGTTGCATGGGCGTACTGTCTTCCAAATCTGGGTCACTCTGCTCCTTCCTTATGTGCTTCTTTCCAGAAGTGCGTCCGTCCTTGATGTCATTTTTATGGATGGCATTGCGCGACCGCATCGAACAGCCCAGTTGGAGGAGCTCTTGGAACGAGCGCATGCTCAGCGAAGAGATTGGCATGCCTGTTTCCCCGACTTAAATCCCGTCGAGCACGTGTGGCAAGCGTTGGGGACGCGTATTACGGGTCAGAATATCAATCAAACACCTTTCAGCCGTCTAATTTCCAAAGTGTTACTTTATTGGGCTACGAGTTTCGGCCATATATTACACACAGAGACGTATTACAGGACGTCAGTATGCTCCAACGACCATCAAGCTGTTGTCAACCACGATCTACATCTACATCTACATCCATACTCCGCAAGCCACCTAACGGTGTGTGGCGGAGGGTACCTTGAGTACCTCTATCGGTTCTCCCTTCTATTCCAGTCTCTTTTTGTTTGTGGAAAGAAACATTCTCGGTATGCTTCTGTGTAGGCTCTAATCTCTCTGATTTTATCCTCATGGTCTCTTCGCGAGATATACGTAGGAGGGAGCAATATACTGCTTGACTCTTCGGTGAAGGTATGTTCTCGAAACTTTAACAAAAGCGCGTACCGAGCTACTGAGCGTCTCTCCTGCAGTGTCTTCCACTTGAGTTTATCTATCATCTCCGTAACGCTTTCGCGATTACTAAATGATCCTGTAACGAAGCGCGCTGCTCTCCGTTGGATCTTCTCTATCTCTTCTATCAACCCTATCTGGTACGGATCCCACACTGCTGAGCAGTATTCAAGCAGTGGGAGAACAAGCGTACTGTAACCTAGTTCCTTTGTTTTCGGATTGCATTTCCTTAGGATTCTTCCAATGAATCTCAGTCTGGCATCTGCTTTACCGACGATCAACTTTATATGATCATTCCATTTTAAATCACTCCTAATGCGTACTCCCAGATAATTTATGGAATTAACTGCTTCCAGTTGATGACCTGCTATTTTGTAGCTGAATGATAATGGATCTATCTTTGTGTATTCGCAGAACATTACAGTTGTCTACATTGAGATTCAATTGCCATTCCTTGCACCATGCGTCAATTCGCTGCAGATCCTCCTGCATTTCAGTACAATTTTCCATTGTTACAACCTCTCGATACACCACAGCATCCTCTGCAAAAAGCCTCAGTGAACTTCCGATGTCATCCACAAGGTCATTTATGTATATTGTGAATAGTAACGGTCCTATGACACTCCCCTGCGGCACACCTGAAATCACTCTTACTTCGGAAGACTTCTCTCCATTGAGAATGAAATGCTGCGTTCTGTTATCTAGGAACTCTTCAATCCAATCACACAATTGGTCTGATAGTCCATATGCTCTTACTTTGTTCATTACGCGACTGTGGGGAACTGTATCGAACGCCTTGCGGAAGTCAAGAAACACGGTATCTACCTGTGAACCCGTGTCTATGGCCCTCTGAGTCTCGTGAACGAATAGCGCGAGCTGGGTTTCACACGACCGTCTTTTTCGAAACCCATGCTGATTCCTACAGAGTATATTTCTAGTCTCCAAAAAAGTCACTATACTCGAACATAATACATGTTCTAAAATTCAACAACTGATCGACGTTGGAGATATAGGTCTATAGTTCTGCACACCTGTCGACGTCCCTTCTTGAAAACGGAGATGACCTGTGCCCTTTTCCAATCCTTTGGAACGCTACACTCTTCTAGAGATCTACGGTAAACCGCTGCAAGAAGGGGGCAAGTTCCTTCGCGTACTCTGTGTAAAATCGAACTGGTATCCCATCAGGTCCAGCGGCCTTTCCTCTTTTGAGCGATTTTAATTGTTTCTCTATCCCTCTGTCGTCTGTTTCGGTATCTACCATTTTGTCATCTGTGCGACAATCTAGAGAAGGAACTACAGTGCAGTCTTCCTCTGTGAAACAGCTTTGGAAAAAGACATTTAGTATTTTGGCCTTTAGTCTGTCATCCTCTGTTTCAGTACCATTTTGGTCACAGAGTGTCTGGACATTTTGTTTTGATCCACCTACCGCTTTGACATAAGACCAAAATTTCTTAGGATTTTCTGCCAAGTCAGTACATAGAACTTGACTTTCGAATTCATTGAACGCCTCTCGCATAGCCCTCCTCACACTACATTTCGCTTCGCGTAATTTTTGTTTGTCTGCAAGGCTTTGGCTATGTTTATGTTTGCTGTGAAGTTCCCTTTGCTGCCGCAGCAGTTTTCTAACTCGGTTGTTGTACCACGGTGGCTCTTTTCCGTCTCTTACGATCTTGCTTGGCACATACTCATCTAACGCATATTGTACGATGGTTTTGAACTTTGTCCACTGATCCTCAACGCTATCTGTACTTGAGGCAAAACTTTTGTGTTGAGCCATCAGGTACTCTGTAATCTGCTTTTTGTCACTTTTGCTAAACAGAAAAATCTTTCTACCTTTTTTAATGTTTCTATTTACGGCTGAAATCATCGATGCAGTAACCGCTTTATGATCGCTGATTCCCGGTTGTGCGTTAACTGTTTCAAATAGTTCGGGTCTGATTGTCACCAGAAGGTCTAATATGTTAACGCCACGAGTCGGTTCTCTGTTTAAGTGCTCAAGGTAGTTTTCAGATAAAGCGCTTAAAAAAAATTCACTGGATTCTTTGTCCCTGCCACTCGTTATGAACGTTTGAGTCTCCCAGTCTATATCCGGCAAATTAAAATCTCCACCCAGAACTATAACATGGTGGGGAAATCTAGTCGAAATATTTTCCAAATTATTCTTCAGGTGCTCAGCCACAACAGCTGCTGAGCCAGGGGGCCTATAGAGAAATGGAAAGCCCCACCACAGGAACTGACCTACCGAGTGGCCGGCGTGGTAGCGCGGGGCACAGCATGCATGCCGTTCTGGTGATCACGCATCCCATTAGGAACCATATCTCGCCTTTTGTAATGTCCAGACGAATCTTCGTTACTTCGTAATTCTTGTCTATGAATAAAAGTGTCAATTGTTTCGTATTATCGCGTGCTTATTTCAATCACCTTTCATGCAGTACTATATTTCAGCAGTTCTTTCTATGTATGGTCCAGGTTTAATTGATTTGTGTCACTTGGCGGTGGCACATCATGTGAAAATTTGTTTTGTGCTTAAGTTTTCCACACAAGTGTAGACAGACTGATTCCCTTGGAAGGTTTGTGAATATAATTTATTACCGCTATGCCAGATAAGTCTAGCGGATACAAAGCAGGACACATCGCTAGTCCCTGATAAGTTAAAAATATTAAACAATGTATTCAAGTCAACAATTTCGAAAGATTTTTCTAAATATACAAATTCTATAAGTGCAGATTAGTCTTTTTTAAACCTGCATTCTACGATAAGTTCAATGATCAGCATTGCCTTGCTTGTTCCTACATTTCCCTGCAATACAAACTAATTTTCCCATGGGTTGGCTTGTACCAGTCGTTCTATACTTCTGTAGATAATTTGTATTAATATTTTGCAACTATGAATTGTTAAACTGATATTTCGGTAATATTCACATCTGTCGTCGTCACATTCATAAACTTCACCAAAGTTACCGTCCAGGGAGGGCTGCTATACTTTTCATAGATCTAATTTTACGGTACTGTGTCTTTGGAAGGTGTCACACGTCTAGACGGGCCTGATTGAACACGCGATATAATACAGATATTACTAAGCTCATCTGTATGTGCAAGTGAGTTTTGGAGAGTTCTGTGAATGCATACGGAGAGGTAGTCTGAAGCCTGGAAATCGAGTTGTTTTGTTCAACAAGGCTACGGTCCAGTTCCTTCCCCACCCTGTGCAACTGTGTTTTTCCGTTTGAAATGAATTCGATGTCCTGGGGGCGTTAAGAGCTAGCATCCGCTTTTTAAGATCTTATGTTTTTGATGAAATGTGGTGGTTTTACTAACTGTCTGTCTCACCAGGCAATAGTGGTATAAACGCACAAAACTGAATCTATTGACGGAATAATTAAACGTAATTATTTGTTCGTTGAGGACAATACGAAAAATTAAAACCTGTCATATTCTTCGTGGACCACATCAAATTTCGTTTTCTTTAAGAATACATAAAACTGTATGTTTCCCTCGCTGTCTTACTAGTATCAGATACAGTACAATCGATGTTTCAGATCAGTCGTTTGACATCCTCTGCTGGATAACGGCCTTCTATGTACTTTTCCATGCATTACTATAATCAGCTGGTGATTACTTTTGAAGTTATAAGCAGTTTACTCATTTTTTTCCATCTGTCTTATTTTCATTTGACTGCACCTTATAATTTTCTGTCCCACTCACTCCTATTTGATTTTAATTACAGCCATAATTACGTCTCCCGTTGGAATCTATTCCCTGAGCCATTGGTTTGTTTTCCTGCCTCCTTTAGTAATTCCCGTCGTACATCTCTCCATTGCTCACTGACCTGAGTGTTGCAATGGTTTTCCCGCAGAACGTCTGTGTGTGACTGCTACAAGTCATAACTGGTAATACACTTCCCATTCCAAACACACATGAATCTTAGTTTCAAATTTACGTCCGACCATCCAGTAACAGATTAATGCCGCGATGGTTTCCATCAAAGGGCAACGCCGATTTCCTTTCCGATTCTTCCACAATCTGTCCATTATGACGCAATCTTCCTTCGTTTTACACAGTTTTCAAAACTACACGGTCCAGTTACATTAACGTGACCGCCTCCCGTGTTCGAAGTCACCGCGCAATAACCACTCACAGACGGCAGGTGGCAGCACTAGCAGTGAAGGGTGTATAAAACGGGCCCCAGAGGACGCGGAAAACAGTGCAGGTGTTGCCGGAATCTGGAAAAGAAGCCATTTATCTGACGTCAAAAATGGCATGATCACTGGCTTTTGGGCCAAGAATGGAATTATTTCTGAAACGGCTAAGTAAGTAAGCCTTTCGCGTGCCGCCGTGGTTAAATTACACCATGCATGGCAAAATAGCGCTATCCAAAACCAACGCCGAACCAGCTGTGATGCACCACGGGCCATATATGACAGGGGTGAATAATACCTGTGGGAATGTGTGCGGGCGAATAGACGTGCAACTGTTGAGCAACTGACAACCCAGATGAACCAAGGACCTACGAATAGTGTCTCTTCAATGACCGTTCAGCGAACGTTGCTGCGTGGCTCTGAGCACTACGGGACTTAACATATGAGGTCATCAGTCCCCTAGAACTTAGAACTACTTAAACCTAACTAACCTAAGGACATCACACACATCCATGCCCGAGGCAGGATTCGAACCTGCGACCGTAGCGGTCGCGCGGTTCCAGACAGTAGCGTCTAGAACCGCTCGGCCACCCCGGCCGGCGAACGCTGCTGCGTATGCGCCTCCGCAGCAGGCGCGTGGTTCATGCGCCTATGCTGACTACTGTTCATCAGCGACGATGGCTGGAATTTGCACGCCAATACCCCAACTGGACGTCCACTGAGTGGTGACAGGTGGCTTTGTCAGATCAATCACGTTCTATGCTCCATCGGGCAAATGGCAGTTGGCTTCCATGGCCGTGTAACAACCGTGTCACAACAAGTGTTCAGGCCCCAGGAGGGAGCGTTACGTCTGGGAAATGATTTCGTGGCATTCCCTGAGTGATATTGTCATTCTGGAAGGCACACTGGATCAACACAAGTATGCATCTATCGTTGAGGACCATGTCCATCCCTACAGGCAGTTGGTTTTCTCCTCGGCACGATGGCATCTACCAGCAGGACAATGCAACGTGCCTCACAGCTGGAAATGTACTTGCGTGGTTCGAAGAGCACCAGTATGAGTTTACCGTACTCCCCTGGCGACTAAACTCTTTGAATTTAAACCCAGTCTATAGTGCCACCTTGATCGGGCTGTTCGCGCTAAGGATCCTTAACCCAGAAAAGTAGCGCAGCTGGCCGCAGCACTGGAGTCGGCATGTCTCCCCATTCATGTCCGTACCTTCCATAATGCAGTGTGCGATTTGCAGGGGTGGATGGGGGGGATTTCCCCCTCTCTGCATCAGACCATCCCCTCCTCTGGTTTTAGGTTATGCATCCCAACCTGGGATGTTTATTTCCCACGCACTGGAGTAAAACTTTACATATAATTTAAATTTGTGGAGCTGAACACTGAAAGTTTTTAATACAGTCTTACTATTAATACTATTAATATGTTTGCTTATTAATTTTGAAAATGTGTTATCTAGTAGTTATTGTTGTTGTCTTCAGTCCACAGACTGATTTGATGCAGCTCTCCATGCATGTAGTAGTTAAGCATTTCATAACGTTTAGAACTAAATCATCATTATCATGTTGTCCTTGTTGCTTTCGTCTAAGGCGCGTCATCCGTTTACTTGCGAGCTTGCGAGGGAAGTAGTGTGGCAGTCATACCGCGGCAGTCGTACCGCAGAGTTGGGTGAGCTGGGGGCTGAAATTCCCACCCCGGGCCCTGACACAGGGTGGTGACCGGCCCGGTACCTGTGCGAACATTCACTGTTAGGCCACCTTTTGGCAACGGTATGGCGCGGACTAACACTCCTGGTACGAAAGCACAAAGTAGTGCGAAGTGAGAACGGTACTGGTCAGACGGGAACGGACAGTCTGACCTCGCTAGCCGTGAACCACGTGGGTGGAGCTTAACACAGGCTCCCCAGCATCGCGTACTCCAAATTAATTGGTGCCGTTCGTTCGTTGCCTCGCGTCCGCCAAACACACGGCGATCTTCACGCGTTCCCGCTTCAGTAGCTTCATTAGTGAGTTGAGTGCGTCCGGGCCTGTAAGAACTACGGAATTTCAGGATGTCATTCAAACAAAGCAAAATTTCTGATTTTCTTAAGAGCAGTGGATTACCTGATACGTGTACAAACTCCGACACTCAAGATACTAACAGTGGTGCTAAAAGAGTTAAAATAGACCGTGAATGTAAAAAAGAAAACGATAATGATGGTGCTAATACAGGGGAAGAGACTGAATCTTCGGTGACTGAAAACTGTGACACATCTCAAGGTAGGAATGGGAGTAACAATACTCTTGAGATTATAGTAGGAAATTGTGATGACTTATCACGTTTTCAAAACTGGCAAAAGACTAAGCCGTGGCTGTCCGTAAATGACAAAAGCTTAGTAATATGCACAGGGTGGTCACAAGTTCGTGAACATAAGGTGGAAAGCAGTGAACGTGTACGTATCGATAACGCGTTTTTAGCTGGTGTTTCTGCTAAAAACGCCAAAAAACTAAATGATAAAATCGGGGATCATGCAAAGTGGAAATCACACATGAAGTGCGTAGAAATCATGACTATAAAAGAAAAGAAAAGTTTAGAAAAATACGTCATTGAAGTGCAAAGTTGTGGGGAAAGCGGCATCAAGAAAAAGTAATCGCAACTGCTTCGTTGTTCAGATCTGCATATGTAATAGCTAAACAGAAATTATCATTCAAATCGTATCCTGCAGTAATCGAACTACAAAAGCTTAATGGTTTGTCAGTCGGTAAAATGCTTCATTCTGACCATGCATGCTGAAATATCATTATGTTTGTAGGAGAAGAAATGAAAAAGAATCTTGCTCACTTCCTTGTAGAATCGGGTACAAACTTAGTACCACGATGGACGAAAGTACAACGGTTTCCAATGAAACTTGTTGAATAATATATATATATACGTTTGTCCTTTGAGAGAGTTGCTTGCGATTGCTTTTTTGACATTGTTGAATTAGAAAGTGAGACAGGAGAATGCATTTTCAGTACACTTTGAGCAGCTCTTGAAAAGTATGGCATTACAAATGATGAACTAAAAAACCACCTTGTAGGTATCGCAACAGATGGTGGCTCAACAATGCTTGCACCTTACAAAGGCGTAGCCGCTCTACTGCGTAGTCATTTACATAAGGATTTAACTGTCGTTCATTGTGTGAACCACAAAATGAAATTATCTGTCCACGATGTTATGAATGATGTAGCAGATGTATACCATATACAGTTTTTTTTTAGATTCCTTGTATTCTGTTTTCTCGAAGTCCCAAAAATCAGAGACTACTACAAAGTGTTTCACAAGAATTATCCTCGCAGCTATTAAAACTAGGCCGCATTTTTCGCGTACGTTGGGTTGCTTCCTCATTTAATGCTGTTCGAGCTTTTCTGGAAAGTCACAGTTCTCTTGTCTATCTTTTTGAAAAACTGAGACATGATGGTTCCTGATCAACTCAGGAGAGATCTAAATTTGAAGGTTAGCTAAAACGTCTCACAAAGTGGCTTTTCTGATAGTGCATACGCGTGAACAGTGAGTTTCGGCATTAACATCTATTTATAAATAACTGTTTAACCATAGGTAACGCCACTTTCCAAGCTAGTAACATATATAATTATACTAACCCCCTAAGACATCCCCCCCCCCCCCCCCCACTGGTAAAAGCACAAATCGCACACTGCCAGAATGTCACTGACTGTCTTCCTGCACGTCCACACTGCCAAGGGTAGTTATTAAGGCTTCTAACAGGTGGTCACTTTAATGTGACTAGAGATTTTATATTTAGTTTGTCATATGCATACCAGGCCATTTTTTCTGTTAATTCTTTTTTTGACGAATTCATTGTAAATTATTTTATTTCAGTCGTAACTGATTTAGGTCAGTGCCACCCACAAAAGGAACGTGTTTAGATATGTTACACGAACACGCATTTCTCTTTACATCTATGATTCTACACAAGATGGAAAATGTCTCTAATCTGGAGAATTATTGGTAGCTTTTAGCCTAGTAGAAACAGAATAGAACGCACAGTCTGCGATAGTAGTTAGTATGCCTTGCATGTAGACGTTTTATCTTTGACGTGCTCATTGTTAATTATTTCAGTTTCATAACAAAACTTAAATGTCTTTATTTTACAAACAAGATGGAAAAATTTGACCAACTAAAATATCTTTAACTTGAAAACTTCTATCTAAGTTAGTATTTACCCTAGCAGAAATAGAACGATGTACAAATCCTTCGACTGTAGGCTTGGGTTGTTTGAGGCAGGAGACCAGATAGCGAGGTCATCCGTCTCGACTGTAGGAGCTATGCCTTGAATTTAGGTATTTTCTCTTTGAAGTGTTAATTGTAAATTATTTTAGTCTTGTTATAACTGGTCCAGTTTAATGACTTCCTCAAAACGAATGTGGTTCAAATTTGGTCCATTATCACGAAATTCTTCCTTACGTGCAAATTGTAATACCTTTGTTTTCAGGCAGGATTCTACGAATGACATTCTCCTGCTTGCAAATATCTAGATAATGTTACCCCCAACAGAAATCCAATGTTACACAGATTCTTCTAGAGTAGTTAATATACCTGAAATTTAAGGTAAATACTCGCACATCAAATGATGCAAATACGACTCAGATCCAATCATTTGTGACACAATAGGATCATAAGCTGCCGCTGCTCTCTCATGCCGTCATTTCCCAAACAGTGTTCTCTGCGGCAAGTGAATAAATGCTCCGCGGAAAGCTGTTAATAACGTGGCGGTTTCTTCGACTTGTTGGCGATACTACTTTTTAAAAAAATTTTCTATGTTTCCTGTCTTATTATTTATTATTTAGAATTCATGTAACCACCGAATAAAATAAGTTCTTCTCATTTTTAAAAATTTTATTAACCTTCAAAGTAAATAAGGCGTTCCATCAGCGTACGAAGATTCTCAGAGTTCCGTCAGAGTAAAAATTTGGGAAAATCTGGTCTAGGTACGTATAATCCCCGTCGCGAAGAATCAAGGTGAAGGCAAGCATGCCTCGTGCTCCAGGGTGCTTCTGGGTTTTCAGCGGCCACGTTTTCCTGGTTTGCTTTGATCTCGCCGTCACGCTGTCTTGGACAGCGCGCGCCTGCATCTGCTGCAATATTTCACACCCATCGGAGCAGCAACAGCCAAGGAGTGAGAAGCAGCACCTGTGGAAACAAGAGCCTAGCTGCTGAACGCCGAGTAACGCCTCTGCGAATATACGACCTGCACTTCGAGTGCTGCTGCAGCGGCGGGAGAATACAGCTTATTTTTCTTCGCATGATAATTGTATGAACGGGAAATAAACACAGTACAGTAACAGAAAAAATAAGTTAATCCTCAAATTTAAATTACTTATAAAATTTAGGAATGTATGAGCACTCACAGGCAATCTCAATTCCGAAAGCTGGATGTAATTTTTGAATAATGTTCGCAGGAGAAAGTTCATATTAATTTCTTCTTGTGTGAGTCCACAGTCTCAATGTAATTTCTAAATGATGACACAGTTTTCAAAAACCAGCGTAGGCTGTCAGTTTTATTATGCAATATACCTTACAGTATACTACACACGGTGCAAAACTGTAATAGATGGCTTTATTGCGATATATATATATATATATATATATATATATATATATATATATATATATATATATATATATATATATATATAGGTCCATATGTAGGAGGATAAGAGCGGAGAAACTTCAGGATAAGGAAATCAGGCACAAGTACATAACAGCGATCTCAGAAAGGTACCAGTTAGTTGAATGTAGTCAATTACAGTCACTGGAAAAGGAATGGACAAGGTACAGGGACACAGTACTAGAAGTGGCTAAAGAATGTCTTGGAACAGTAGTGTGTAAAAGTAGGATGAAGCAAACAGCTTGGTGGAATGACACAGTCAAGGCAGCCTGTAAAAGGAAAAAGAAGGCGTATCAAAAATGGCTAAAGGTACCAGTTAGTTGAATGTAGTCAATTGCAGTCACTGGAAAAGGAATGGACAAGGTACTGGGACACAGTACTAGAAGTGGCTAAAGAATGTCTTGGAACAGTAGTGTGTAAAAGTAGGATGAAGCAAACAGCTTGGTGGAATGACACAGTCAAGGCAGCCTGTAAAAGGAAAAAGAAGGCGTATCAAAAATGGCTACATACTAGAACTCAGGTAGACAGAGGAAGTTATGTTGAAGAAAGAAACAAAGCCAAACAGATAATTGCAGCATCCAAGAAGAAATCTTGGGAAGACTTTGGGAACAGGTTGGAGACATTGGGTCAAGCTGCTGGAAAACCATTCTGAAGTGTAATTAGCAATCTTCGAAAGGGAGGTAAGAAGGAAATGACAAGTATTTTGGACAGGTCAGGAAAACTGCTGGTGAATCCTGTGGATGCCTTGGGCAGAAGGAGGGAATATTTTGAAGAGTTGCTCAATGTAGGTGAAAATACGATCAGTAATGTTTCAGATTTCGAGGTAGAATGGGATAGGAATGATGATGGAAATAGGATCACATTTGAGGAAGTGGAGAAAATGGTCAATAGATTGCAGTGCAATAAAGCAGCTGGGGTGGATGAAATTAAGTCGAAACTCATCAAATACAGTGGAATGTCAGGTCTTAAATGGCTACACAGAATAATTGAAATGGCTTGGTAGTCGGGACAGGTTCCATCAGACTGGATAAAAGCAGTAATCACACCAATATTTAAACATGGAAACAGAAAAGATTGTAACAACTACAGAGGTATCTCTTTAATCAGCTTTGTGGGTAAAATCTTCTCAGATATTGTTGAAAGGAAAGTGCGAGTATTAGTTGAGGACCAATTGGATGAAAATCAGTGTGGGTTTAGGCCTCTTAGAGGTTGTCAGGACCAGATCTTTAGCTTACGGCAAATAATGGAGAAGTGTCATGAGTGGAACAGGAAATTGTATCTATGCTTCATAGATCTAGGAAAGGCATATGACCGGGTTCCTAGGAGGAAGTTACTGTCTATTCTACGAGATTATGGAATAGGAGGCAAACTTTTGCAAGCAATTAAAGGTCTTTACATGGATAGTCAGGCAGCAGTTAGAGTTGACGGTAAATTGAGTTCATGGTTCAGACTAGTTTCAGGGGTAAGACAAGGCTGCAACCTGTCTCCACTATTGTTCATATTATTTATGGATCATATGTTGAAAACAATAGACTGGCTGGTGAGATTAAGATATGTGAACACAAAACAAGCAGTCTCGCATATGCAGATGACTTAGTTGTGATGGCAGACTCGATTGAAACCCTGCAAAGTAATATTTCAGAGCTAGATCAGAAGTGTAATTACTATGGTATGAAGATTAGCATCTCCAAAACGAAAGTAATGTCAGTGGGAAAGAGATATAAACGGATTGAGTGCCAAATAGGAGGAACAAAGTTAAAACAGGTGGACGGTTTCAAGTATTTAGGATGCATATTCTCACAGGATGGCAACATAGTGAAAGAACTGGGTCCGCAGCTCGTGGTCGTGCGGTAGCGTTCTCGCTTCCCACGCCCGGGTTCCCGGGTTCGATTCCCGGTGGGGTCAGGGATTTTCTCTGCCTCGTGATGACTGGGTGTTGTGTGCTGTCCTTAGGTTAGTTAGGTTTAAGTAGTTCTAAGTTCTAGGGGACTGATGACCATAGATATTAAG
The DNA here is from genome assembly GCF_023864275.1 of Schistocerca cancellata. Classification (NCBI taxonomy): domain Eukaryota; kingdom Metazoa; phylum Arthropoda; class Insecta; order Orthoptera; family Acrididae; genus Schistocerca; species Schistocerca cancellata. The sequence goes on from NC_064629.1 coordinate 571,670,579, forward strand.
TCCCATAGTGCTCAGAGCCATTTGAACCATTTGAAAGAACTGGAAGCGAGGTGTAGCAAAGCTAATGCAGTGAGCGCTCAGGTACGATCTACTCTCTTCTGCAAGAAGGAAGTCAGTACCAAAACTAAGTTATCTGTGCACCGTTCATTCTTTCGACCAACTTTGTTGTATGAGAGCGAAAGCTGGGTGGATTCAGATTACCTTATCAACAAGGTTGAGGTTACGGATATGAAAGTAGCTAGGATGATTGCAGGTACTAGTAGATGGAAACAATGGCAGGAGGCTGTCCACAATGAGGAAATCAAAGTAAAACTGGGAATGAACTCTATAGATGTAGCAGTCAGGGCGAACAGGCTTAGATGGTGGGACATGTTATACGCATGGGAGATGCAAGGTTACCCAAGAGACTCATGGGTTCAGCAGTAGAGGGTAGGAGGAGTCGGGGCAGACCAAGGAGAAGGTACCTGGATTCGGTTAAGAATGATTTTGAAGTAATAGGTTTAACATCAGAAGAGGCACCAATGTTAGCACTGAATAGGGGATCATGGAGGAATTTTATAAGGGGGGCTATGCTACAGACTGAACGCTGAAAGGCATAATCAGTCTTAAATGATGATATATATATATATATATATATATATATATATATATATATATATATATAATAAAGGCATCTTGCGTAACAAAACTGGCAGCCTTTGGTGATTTTTAAAATGGTTTCGTTATTTAGAAGTTAATTTTGATTTAGTTAAACGTGTTATTCTAGGCGCTGTTCTTAGTTTCACATTGGAGATTGTTCTTTCTTCCGCATTACACAAAAAAATTTGGACCGATCGATACTGAGAACTTGCTAGAGTAGTTGGAAGCAATAAAATAAATGCAGAGTACAGAAGCATCACGCTGGGAGGTTGGTTGGTTGGTTTGGAGGAGGGGACCAAACAGCGAGGTTATCGGTCCCATCGGATTAGGGAAGGATGGGGAAGGAAATCGACCGTTCCAGTTCAAAGGAACCATCCCGGCATTTGCCTGAAGCCGGTTAGGGAAATCACGGGAAACCTGAATCAGGATGGCCGGACGCAGGTTTGAACCGTCTTCCGCCCAAATGCGAGTCCAGTGTGCTAACCTTGCGTCACCTCCCTCGGTAGACATTATGCAACACTGGAGATTTGTGTACGCTTTGAATCGATACTGACAAACAAGTTAAGTACTAGCTATATGGAAAACAGGAAAAGGTAATGTATTTAAGATATTTTCTAATGTTATACTTCAAATGGCTCTGAGCACTATGGGGCTTTACATCTGGGGTCATCAGTCCCACAGAACTTAGAACTACTTAAACCTAATTAACCTATGGACATCACACACATCCATGCCCGAGGCAGGATTCGAACCTGCGACCGTAGCGGTCACGCGGTTCCAGACTGAAGCGCCTAGAACCGCACGGCCACACCGGCCGGCAATGTTATGCTGCAAAGCTTGTGTATATTGTACAAAAATAATTTATTAATACGTATATTTCAAGGCTTTCACCTGTCTAGCGTAGGTAAGGCATAGAGGGCCTGTGCTCATAGAGAGTAACAGCAGACCGTGTTGATTTAAGGTAGTAATAAATGCAGGAAGCTAGTATGGCTTTGGCTCTAAGGTGTAGCAGTTAATTCTTTTTACGAGGGTAATCCCAAAAGTAAGGTCTCCTATTTTTTATAAGTACATAGACCTGTTTATTTCTACAATAGTAGCCGGCCGGTGTGGCCAAGCGGTTCTAGGCGCTACAGTTTGGAACCGCGCGACCGCTACGGTCGCAGGTTCGAATCCTGCCTCGGGCATGGACGTGTGTGATGTCCTTAGGTTAGTTAGGTTTAAGTAGTTTTAAGTTCTAGGGGACTGATGACCTCAGATGTCGAGTCCGATAGTGCTCAGAGCCATTTGAACCATTTTTGAATCTACAATGGTTTCCATCAGTTTACACCTTGAACATTGAGTTATTTTTCGACATAATCACCATTTCTGTCGATGCAGTTTTGTAGACGCTGTGGCAGTTTTTGTATGCCCATGTCATACCAGCTCGCCGCCATGCTGCTCAGAAAGTTATAAACCTCTTCTTTCACCTCGTCGTCGGAGCTGAATCGCTTTCCGGTCAAATGTTCTTCTAACCTAGGGAGCGGGTGGTAATCACTGGGCGCCAAGTCAGGACTATAGGGTGGGTGGGTGATTATGTTCCACTGAAACTGTTGCAGGAGAGCAATGGTTTGCCGAGCGATGTGTGGGCGAGCGTTGTCATGGAGAATGTGTACGCCCTTGCTCAGCATTCCTCTTCTCCGGTTCTGAATTGCCCGTTTGAACTTTTTCAGAGTCTCACAGTACCTGTCAGCGTTAACCGTGGTCTTCACGCATGCTTTGCTCAACCTCTACCGCTCCTTTGTTCGTCGTGAATTTCGGCCTGACCAGCTGCAAACTCTCTACACCACTTACGAACCTTTTTCATATCCATGCACGTCTCACCATATACTTCCGTCAATTGGCGATGGATTTCAATCAGCGCAGTGCCCTTTGCGTTCAAGAACCTAATAACTGCGTGCAATTCGCACTTGGCGGTAACAATCAATGGGAGCTCCATTCTCAACGGCTGCCAAGCCAAGACTGAGCGCCTCAGCGCGGCATGCGCATGTTTTTACACAGCGCGTGAAGCACTCTTCATAGCACTGTGACCAACTGACACACAAACAGAGTTCTGTACTTATAAAAAAAAATAGGAGATCTTACTTTTGGGATTACCCTCGTAAGTTGCTAGCCCCGACAGAGAGGTAATTACTGGAAAGACGCTATCATGTTTGGGTCGCTAAGCAGTCGTAAGAGGGAAGGAAGGAAGTTAACGCTTGTCCCGTCGACGAAATCTTTGGTCTTTAGAGACTGCTTGGCAGTCGGATGGCTGCAAAAACAGTTTGCAACTAAGATGAGATAAAGATTTATTGAATAACGTAAACTGAGTTTAAAACTGTGTGAAACAACTGTTTTTTTGAAACTTCCTGGCAGATTAAAACTGTGTGCCCGACCGAGACTCGAACTCGGGACCTTTGCCTTTCGCGGGCAAGCGCTCTACCAACTGAGCTACCGAAGCACGACTCACGCCCACTACTCACAGCTTTACTTCTGCCAGTACCTCGTCTCCTACCTTCCAAAGCTGTGAGTACCGGGCGTGAGTCGTGCTTCGGTAGCTCAGTTGGTTGATAGTTCCGCTTGGGACGCGACAGCGATCGGACGTGTCGGTACTTCCGCGTAGTCGTAGCGCCGCAAGCCGTGTTTATAATAATTCTTGGATTGTGACCTGTGATATTCTCAGTGCTTCTTCACTACCGTCGTACACAAGCTTCTTCATTTACTCACAGCGGTCCCGACCGCGCATGTAGTGCAGTTATGGCTCCCAGTGTACCACGTAAGACTACCCTGTGTTTTGCATTTGAGAAATCTTCCAGGAATGTGCAACCGAGTTCTCTAGAAATCCATGACTGGATAGTAGATATTATTGGCATCACATCCGATCAGGTCCACACAGCATATTATGACATGGCAGAATACTGTTTCTTTGTGAAGTTTTTAGACCAGCTACAACTGGAGAAAATTTTGGTGAATACTGGTGGGAAAGCAGAGTTCCGACATCGTGATCATTCGGTGAGTACAGTTTCAATAACTAACGCTGACTTTGAGTATAAACGAGTGCGAGTGTTCAATTTGCCACCTGAGGTTGAGAATTGTTTTCTTAGAGATGTCCTCGCGAAATACTTTGACATCCGACAGATTAGAAACAAAAATAGTCGAGCCGTCACAAACTCCAATGTTATAGTGGGGTTCGCTCAGTTGACATGGCCGTTAAAGTCAATATCCCATCCTATATAATGGTTTGTGGTTATAAGGCTCATGTCATTTACGAGGGGCAAGTAGGTACTTGTTTTATCTGTAACACGAGTGGCCATTTACGAGAGGATTGCCCACGGCGAGTTGTCGTACTTCGAAACAATCTGCAACAACGACAGAGATTAACATTGGCTGATGTCCTAACTCAAAATCAGACGCCTTCTGTGACTGACTCCCAACCGAGTGCATCTGTGTCAGAGGACAACGATCTCGGTAATGGCCCCTTCCCACCCTTGCCTCAAAAACCCGTAGCCAGTCACCCCTTAGCCACCGGTGTTGCATTATCTGTCGGTAACAAACGACGACGTACTATAAGTGACGGTAGTGGTTCCGGCGAACAGGTAGTAAAAAATCAAACCGATGACGCGGAGCCACGGGCATCCACACAGGACACGCATGTGTCGGATGGCTCAGTTACGACCCGCCAAATTCCCATTCAACCGCCCGACGCAGAAACTGTCAATACGAGTGCAGCCGAGTGTTTACAGCAATCCGTTCCGATGCCGCTTGCCGACTCGCCGCAGGTGGCCAACACACAAGAGGCGGCAGTCAGTCAACTGCAACTCGTAAACACGGCGGATGAAGCACGCGGTGTAGAGCATAACATAAATAGCCGCCACCTCGAAACTGCTTCCAAACAACACGAGGACCCGGACAGCTGTATACAAACAGCCAGTGCGGCTCCAAACAAACACAGTGAGCATACTGAAGCCGCGTCTTCGGACTTGCCGTCACCCGTTCCGAAGCAAGGACTTTCACATACTGCTTACAGCCATGACTCGCCGACTCCGCCGTCTTCAATGACACTTCGGACGCCTTTGCGACGGCAAAATAAAGTTAAACCAAAGGACTCCGTGGCTGGAAGTAACTCAAAAAGTAAAGTCAGCGCAAAAACTGGTACAAAACCTGCGGATGCAGGTTCGAAGTCCGACGGTGAGATGGACTGGGCTTCCTACGCTTCCCATCACCCACAAGTCTCGGACGATCATGAGTCAAGCTTATAAGTTTTTGTCCCTGAACATTAATAGAGTTAGGACAGATTTAAAATTAGCAATGCTACGGCAGTTTATCTATGAGTCCGAAGCTGATATAATTCTGTTACAGGAAGTGTCTATCTTAAGTTTTCATGTATCAGGATTTGCAACAATCGTAAACACCGTGGCGGACGGGGGTACAGGTACGGCCATTCTATCACGAGACGGAATCCCAGTGAGCAATATCGAAATGTTGGACTCCGGTAGAGGCATAGCTTGCCAAATTTTTGACGTCACCCTCGTCAATATCTATGCTCCATCTGGAACGACCTTAAAATCAGAAAGAGCTAACTTCTTTAAACAAGACATCATATACTTGCTACGCCGCAACCCAACCCAGTTGATAATTAGTGGTGACTTCAACTGTGTGATCCACAGGAAAGACCAATCGCCAAACTTTAATTACTGTAGGGAACTACATGATCTGGTGCGTCACCTGCAGCTGAAGGATGCGTGGGAACTAAAATTTCCTACCCTGGTAAAGTACACGTACCTGACCACCACCGCATGTAGCCGTCTAGACCGTTTGTACATCTCTGAGAACATTTGCCAACATGTTCTGGACGCCGATGTCATTCCGGCTAGCTTCTCCGACCACTGCGCCCTCTGTGTCACAATAAATCTGGACAAACAGCATACTAAATGACATAGGATTCCGTGGAGCCTAAATGTTTCTATTCTCGCCGATGCCTCGCTACAAGATGTCATCTCCACGACATGGGCGGATTGTCTCAAGCAATGCTGCAGATATCCAAGCAAGATAGCCTGGTGGAATGCTGTGGTCAAACGGAAAATGCGATTATCTTTAAGAAACTACAGTTGGCAACGGGCGCAAGATGTCAAACGCACGATTAATTTTTACCAAACAGTTCTGCGAGAGTTGTATGCGACTACGACACCAACCAACACACAGCTGACGACCATCAAACGAATAAAGGCGAAGCTTATAGGCATAAAGCGGACGCAGCTTGAAGGACTGAAGATCAGATCTAAAGCAAAATCGCTTCAAGAGGACGAACTTGCATCGCTGTATCACCTCATAAAACATCGTGCCCATCGCAAGCGAGCTTTTATCGGGGAGCTGGACACAGATGATGGACTCCGTTTGACCCGACAGAGTGATATTCTTACTGCTGTTTACCGGTACTTCACGGATCTGTACTCGCAATTCGATACATACGGTGATGACGGCGGCGATATCGTGAGTGCTCTGCCCACCGTAGTCACGCCTGCGGACAACTTGGCGGTCGTACACGATTTTGCTCCAGACGAAGTCCTTGAACTGATTTCTGGCTCGCCATTAAATAAATCTCCTGGCCCTGATGGTTTGCCACGGGAATTTTATGTGCGCTTCTGGCCCATAATCGGACACGCATTTACAGATGTTCTCAATGAAGTGATGCGAGGGAGTGACGTGCCGGCCGAAATGAAGGAAGGCCGAATTGTATTGATACCAAAAAGCAAACACCGAAAAACCTTAGATAACTTCCGACCTATTACTTTACTCAATTTTGATTACAAAACCTTCGCCAGAGCACTCAACAGCAGATTGTCTCCGTTAATGAAGCAAGTGATTCACAACCATCAATCATGCATCCCTGGTCGCACTATTATGACGCCCCTTTCGGAATATAGGGATGTAATAGCCATAGCGTCAGTCACTAACGTGAATCTCGCATTGCTGTTTATCGACTTTTGCAAGGCTTTTGATCGCGTCCGCCACGAGTACCTCCTACAGCTACTGCAGCGGTGTGGTTTTGAGCAACGGGTTATAAATGTCATGCAACATTTCGTCACGGGCATTACAACCAGAATCAGCGTAAATGGACAGCTTACTCAACCCATCGAGGTCCAAAGAGGAGTGCCGCAGGGGAGCCCTCTCTCCATGATGTTATTTGTTTTATCGCTCGAGCCGCTCTTACGCTCTATTCATGACAAACTTGCAGGCCTTTCGATCGCCGGGACATCCTTCGTGGTTCGTGCTTACGCCGACGACGTCGGAGTGTTACTGCGCAACGACGGAGACGTATCAACCCTCAAGACCGCGGTAGACGAGTACTGTCGTGCTTCCGGTGCTAAAATCAACGCCGGTAAATGCACCTTTGTCAACATTCGAGGATTCGACGCAGTTGTTATACCTTGGGCGAAGCGTGTCGAAAACCACACCACTCTGGGGATGATTATCGACAAATGCCCGCTAAAAATGAATGCAAAAAATTGGAAGCAGGTCACCAATAAAATGCAAGGTGCCATCTATGAAAACAATTGGCGGTCCGTTAACATTCTCCAACGCATACGACTCCTCAGCAAAAAAAGAAGTTGGTAGAGCGCTTGCCCGCGAAAGGCAAAGGTCCCGAGTTCGAGTCTCGGTCGGGCACACAGTTTTAATCTGCCAGGAAGTTTCATATTAGCGTACACTCCGCTGCAGAGTGAAAATCTCATTCTGGAAACTGTTTTTTTTTTTTTTTTTTTTTTTTTCTAGCAACAACTTAGTCGCCAGGAAAGAAATTCACTTACTGTGCTGCTTGCTCTTGTGAAAAGTGTTCGTCATGAGAAAATGGACGTTCTAATATTACTTTTAGCTATAGGCACGAAAAACATTACAAAAGGGAGCAATTAATAGTATTTTGAAGTATCTTGGACTCTGCAGGAAAATGGCGCATTTAAATGAAAACTAATTTGCCCCCTTAGAACGTCAACACCAGATAGTACTGGAAGCAACTGCTGAATCGTGACGGAGCGATTGTGAGCGACCTTGAAACAGTATCAGTAGGATAAACAGTTTGACTGTCCGACAAGTGTCAGCAGAGCTGGCGTTTGCATGTTCATCAATCAGCAACGCTTGAAATTTTCACCAGAACACCGATTGTCCACCAGAAGCCTTCTCTATTATTTTATCACAGGACAATTAGTTACAATGAGTGACGCCTCATTTTGCCGGCATGTTGGTATGTGGTATGCGTTGCTCGATATGTTACCCCTGTTGGCAGAGATAGTTATCAGAGGTTAGCAATATATGATAGCCACACGACCAATGTTATTTTTCCCAGATGTGTTTCCATTCCACATTTTCTGTGTGCCCGAGAACCTGATTGGTCACAGACATAAAATTAACGGTATGGCCCAAGCCTCCAGATGCCGCCGTTTCAAAATATTTGTTGGCAGGAATATACAGGGTGTTTCAAAAATGACCGGTATATTTGAAACGGCAATAAAAACTAAACGAGCAGCGATAGAAATACACCGTTTGTTGCAATATGCTTGGGACAACAGTACATTTTCAGGCGGACAAACTTTCGAAATTACAGTAGTTACAATTTTCAACAACAGATGGCGCTGCAAGTGATGTGAAAGATATAGAAGACAACGCAGTCTGTGGGTGCGCCATTCCGTACGTCGTCTTTCTGCTGTAAGCGTGTGCTGTTCACAACGTGCAAGTGTGCTGTAGACAACATGGTTTATTCCTTAGAACAGAGGATTTTTCTGGTGTTGGAATTCCACCGCCTAGAACGCAATGTTGTTGCAACAAGACGAAGTTTTCAACGGAGGTTTAATGTAACCAAAGGACCGAAAAGCGATACAATAAAGGATCTGTTTGAAAAATTTCAACGGACTGGGAACGTGACGGATGAACGTGCTGGAAAGGTAGGGCGACCGCGTACGGCAACCACAGAGGGCAACGCGCAGCTAGTGCAGCAGGTGATCCAACAGCGGCCTCGGGTTTCCGTTCGCCGTGTTGCAGCTGCAGTCCAAATGACGCCAACGTCCACGTATCGTCTCATGCGCCAGAGTTTACACCTCTATCCATACAAAATTCAAACGCGGCAACCCCTCAGCGCCGCTACCATTGCTGCACAAGAGACATTCGCTAACGATATAGTGCACAGGATTGATGACGGCGATATGCATGTGGGCAGCATTTGGTTTACTGACGAAGCTTTTTTTTACCTGGACGGCTTCGTCAATAAACAGAACTGGCGCATATGGGGAACTGAAAAGCCCCATGTTGCAGTCCCATCGTCCCTGCATCCTCAAAAAGTACTGGTCTGGGCCGCCATTTCTTCCAAAGGAATCATTGGCCCATTTTTCAGATCCGAAACGATTACTGCATCACGCTATCTGGACATTCTTCGTGAATTTGTGGCGGCACAAACTGCCTTAGACGACACTGCGAACACCTCGTGGTTTATGCAAGATGATGCCCGGCCACATCGCACGGCCGACGTCTTTAATTTCCTGAATGAATATTTCGATGATCGTGTGATTGCTTTGGGCTATCCGAAACATACAGGAGGCGGCGTGGATTTGCCTCCCTATTCGCCATACATGAACCCCTGTGACTTCTTTCTGTGGGGACACTTGAAAGACCAGGTGTACCGCCAGAATCCAGAAACAATTGAACAGCTGAAGCAGTACATCTCATCTGCATGTGAAGCCATTCCGCCAGACACGTTGTCAAAGGTTTCGGGTAATTTCATTCAGAGACTACGCCATATTATTGCTACGCATGGTGGATATGTGGAAAATATCGTACTATAGAGTTTCCCAGACCGCAGCGCCATCTGTTGTTGAAAATTGTAACTACTGTAATTTCAAAAGTTTGTCTGCCTGAAAATGTACTGTTGTCCCAAGCATATTGCAACAAACGGTGTATTTCTATCGCTGCTCGTTTAGTTTTTATTGCCGTTTCAAATATACCGGTCATTTTTGAAACACCCTCTAACTTGCAAGTGCGCGCAACTTTAACTCTGGATTAAATAAAACGTTTGTTCTGTTCCACGCCTTATCGTATCAACCTCGGAGCTATGCAAGCGTGTGGCTGCCCGCAGTGGTGATGGAGACGTCTTACACTGCACTGGAAATGTAGGACAGGTTGAGGTCTTATTCGCAAACAGTATTTAGCGTAACATCAACGGTTAATTCTTGCGACAGGAATTTTTGTGCCAATAAGATAAAATACTTAATTGAGTGGAAAAAACAGATTATCAGCGAGGTTTATCATAGAGCTTCTGGAAGTTCTGCGATGTATTCTACATAATCTAATACATGCCAACAGCTTACAGCTTAAAGACAGCTCCAATTCGAACTTTTTTTTTTTTCTTGGGATCTGATTGAATACAAAACACACAGGTGAAAGAACTAATCAACTCATAATGTAAAATGCGTTGATAATGATGTCAACCAACCTAGGCACTTTTTGTGGTGATTTCGCCACAGATTTGTTCAGTCAGTGTGAGAGTATGAAGAAACTAATCAGCAAACTGCAGTGTGCCACGTTACATGAGAGACGGCGTGCATCGCAGGGAGACATACAAATTTCGAGAGCCCACATTCTAAAATGACATAAGAAGGACACTGCCTTCTCCAACATACATTTCTCGTGACCATCACAACGATAAGATTCCAGCAATTTGGGCTCATATAAAAGCTCTCGACAGTGTTTGTTCTCGCGTACTGCCCGCGAATGAATGGGGAGACGGAAATCACTCTGTACCCTCCGTCACACATAATAGGTGGCTTGAGGTCTAAATTGACCATCCCGATTTAAAGAATGCAACACACGTTAGTGAAGGAGCGCCGGTCACGGATCTAATCTGCCCGGTGGATTAATGACGAGGGACGGTGTGCTGGCCAGCCTGAATGTTGTAATGGGATGTTTCGCACATAAAACTAGGTGAATATGTAGCTGGTACACACTTCCCGCGTCAGTTACACGACTCACAAACATTTAAAAACCATTGGCACACTTTCATATGGGATAACACTAGATGCATACAGTTAAGGCACACGAGCTGTGTCCCAGTGGCGACACGGAGGGTATCTGTGAAATGAAACACCTTTAGCCGCATAAATTCCAAACTATTATTGTATTTGGCTACAAGTTTCGACGATTTACTACGCCATGATCAGGCCCCTGTGTACAGACAACAATGTAATAGTGTAAAATAGGACACAAAAAGGAGGTGGTGCAAGTCTTATATACAGTGGTAATATGCATACAAGACGTGTACCACCCCACTTTTTGGTGTCTTTTTCATACTGTTACCATTGTCGTCTGTACACAGGGGCCTGATGATGCCGTAGTAAATCGTAGAAACTGGTAACCAAATAAAATAAGAATTTGGAAATTTGAAGGCTGAAAGAAGTTTGATTTGACATTCTGTACTGAACAGCCGAGTCCCTCAACCATCTCTGAAAAATGGACATACAGAGGATGGGTATCTAGCTATCCTCTACCACTGAGATTACCAAATCCAGTAATTAACATGCCGACTCCGTAAAGATGAAGGCCAGGAAAAATAAGGAGAAAGCATAAGTTTCCAACTTCCAGGTGATAAAATCTATCCTGACTGTTTTCCTTCCAATCACATCTAACTCACGACCTTCATCAGTTCTCCCTTCCAGTCCTTTCTTTCTCTTCCATATTAATAACTATAGCCTAGAAGCCATCCCACATCTACATCTAAACCTTGCAAATCTCTGTGAAGTGCATGGCTGATGGCACTTCTTATAATACTATATATCTGGTATTCTTCCCGTTCCATTCACAGATGGAGCAATGGTTTCTTGCACACCTATATGTGTGCTGTTATTTGCATTACCACTACAAATCCTCCCACAGGATGTTGAAAGTTACGCGTAGTTTCTGTCATGAAAAGTGTTCCTTCGAGTTTTCTAGGCAGTTTCTCGTGCAGTGTACGCAGTCATTCTTCAGCTGTCTCAAAGTTAAAGTTTTCAACATATCTGTTACACCCTCTCGCCGTTCAAACAAACTCTTAGCATTTGCACCACCCTTCTTTGCATACGTTCAATGTCAACTTTTGGTTCAATCTGATAGGGTCATTATAGTTGAGTGATATTTAAATAATTACAGTAAACATGTGTCGTATGCTTTCTATTTTGTAGACTAATTGCAGTTTCTCAGCATTCTACAAGGTGGCCAAATTAAAAATGTCCTGGAAAAGGTAGCCCAAATAAGACTGTCCAGGAAACCGTTTAGAAACCTGACACAAAAGTTCTCCTTGTTAACGGAGAACTCTTCTTTGCAGAAGATCAGCAGCATGTACCAACTTCACACACGTAGCATTCAGTATCTATGGCCAGACGACTTGTCTGGTTAGGGGTGATGAATTATATTCACAAAACTTCCTGATGAATCAGTCCGTCTATTAATGAAAACCACATCAAAATCCTTGGAGTATCTCCTGAGATTAGCCTTCACATACAAGCAGAAAAAAGTGCCAACAGAGTAGTTATCTAATGCCGGGCACCTGGAACTGGAAGGATGTCAAGAGGTTACTGTCTCTGTACAGGTTCATTTAGAAAATTATCAATAAAGGTGGGCGGGTGCCACCGAGAGTTTTGCCGAACTGGGGGGATGGAGAGGGAACCTTCACCATTTTATTTACTCATGTGTGACTTTCGCAACCCCCCCCCCTCCCCCGGCCCCTTTCTCTTGTGATCAGGCTGCAGGAGGACGTGAAACAGGAGGGTTAAAGAAGCAGAAGCATCCTTTGTTGCTTCAGATCACGTTCAAATTTCGTCGATTGGTTTTGAATGGTTCCGAGTGGTTCTAACCTGTACACGAGAGCAAAAATTGTGGCCACGCTGCACTCCAAAGGGATGCGATAAAGTTCAATGAGAATGCAGTCTCACAAAGTTCTTAAAAAAGGGTTGAAACGTCTAAGGGTGTCAGCAGTGTTGAAGTTTGTCAAGAACTGCGCCCTGCTGGCCACTGAACTGCGAACTGTCGTTTTCGACCGTTAAATGTATGGGAATCAACGCCCAAGGAAGAAGTTGATTTCATTGACGCCTTTCATGCAACCCCCTGAGGCTTTTCGTGTCTGTTGAGACCGGCGGTGTGCTTGAAATGCTTTTCTCGGTCACTCAGAGGCATCAGAAGAATGGGTTGACATATACACTCCTGGAAATGGAAAACAGAACACATTGACACCGGTGTGTCAGACCCACCATACTTGCTCCGGACACTGCGAGAGGGCTGTACAAGCAATGATCACACGCAAGGCACAGCGGACACACCAGGAACCGCGGTGTTGGCCGTCGAATGGCGCTAGCTGCGCAGCATTTGTGCACCGCCGCCGTCAGTGTCAGCCAGTTTGCCGTGGCATACGGAGCTCCATCGCAGTCTTTAACACTGGTAGCATGCCGCGACAGCGTGGACGTGAACCGTATGTGCAGTTGACGGACTTTGAGCGAGGGCGTATAGTGGGCATGCGGGAGGCCGGGTGGACGTACCGCCGAATTGCTCAACACGTGGGGCGTGAGGTCTCCACAGTACATCGATGTTGTCGCCAGTGGTCGGCGGAAGGTGCACGTGCCCGTCGACCTGGGACCGGACCGCAGCGACGCACGGATGCACGCCAAGACCGTAGGATCCTACGCAGTGCCGTCGGGGACCGCACCGCCACTTCCCAGCAAATTAGGGACACTGTTGCTCCTGGGGTATCGGCGAGGACCATTCGCAACCGTCTCCATGAAGCTGGGCTGCGGTCCCGCACACCGTTAAGCCGTCTTCTGCTCACGCCCCAACATCGTGCAGCCCGCCTCCAGTGGTGTCGCGACAGGCGTGAATGGAGGGACGAATGGAGACGTGTCGTCTTCAGCGATGAGAGTCGCTTCTGCCTTGGTGCCAATAATGGTCGTATGCGTGTTTGGCGCCGTGCAGGTGAGCGCCACAATCAGGACTGCATACGACCGAGGCACACAGGGCCAACACCCGGCATCATGGTGTGGGGAGCGATCTCCTACACTGGCCGTACACCACTGGTGATCGTCGAGGGGACACTGAATAGTGCACGGTACATCCAAACCGTCATCGAACCCATCGTTCTACCATACCTAGACCGGCAAGGGAATTTGCTGTTCCAACAGGACAATGCACGTCCGCATGTATCCCGTGCCACCCAACGTGCTCTAGAAGGTGTAAGTCAACTACCCTGGCCAGCAAGATCTCCGGATCTGCCCCCCATTGAGCATGTTTGGGACTGGATGAAGCGTCGTCTCACGCGGTCTGCACGTCCAGCACGAACGCTGGTCCAACTGAGGCGCCAGGTGGAAATGGCATGGCAAGCCGTTCCACAGGACTACATCCAGCATCTCTACAATCGTCTCCATGGGAGAATAGCAGCCTGCATTGCTGCGAAAGGTGGATATACACTGTACTAGTGCCGACATTGTGCATGCTCTGTTGCCTGTGTCTATGTGCCTGTGGTTCTGTCAGTGTGATCATGTGATGTATCTGACCCCAGGAATGTGTCAATAAAGTTTCCCCTTCCTGGGACAATGAATTCACGGTGTTCTTATTTCAATTTCCAGGAGTGTAGGTAAGAGAGGCTGTGGCAATCGTCCCACCGTGTAACACGTCCACGGGGGCATTGGGCAGCACTGTGGTGAAATTCGATGCCAATATGACACTACACGTCACAGAACGTCTGAGATGTGGACATTTTTTCGCAGATTTCGACCTTGCTATTTGAAACGTCATCGAGCCAGGCGGTGAGGCCGTAGGGCGCCACGATTTTGCGCATTAGAGAGGAAGATTGTAGGTACGTTTGAGCCAAATTTCATACTTCTGCGTGACAGTGGGAGACAATTTTAGGGTTTCGAAAAAGAGATCCTTTAATTATGGTGCGCAGTATTTCCGTTACCGTTCGTCTTACGTAGGTTACATTTCAACCCGTACCTTCTGCAGCTCATGCAACAGTTAAAACGGGAAGATTATGGTCCAAGCCTTCAATTTTACATCACAATGCAAGATGCACTCGAGTATGAACATTTCACCTCAAGCTGATATTCAGCGACGAAGCAACCTTCCCGTCACCTGGAATGGTTAATCGCCACAATGTGAGAGTGTGGGGCAGTAAAAATCGTCATTAATTGTGGCGCATTTACGAAATTCACCGGAGTTTAATGTTTTCTGTATAGTGTCACAGACGATGCTTCATGGGTCGTTTTTTTCTATGAGAAGACTCTGACGGGTAACTCTTATCTTGAAATGTCGCAGTTGTGGTTGTTTCAAAATTGACTGCTGCTTCCGAGAATTTTGTCTTCCAAAAAGACGGGGCATCATCAAAAGACGAATTTCCGCATCTATGGATTGGGCGTAGAGGTGAAGATTTGGCTCTGTTCCCTCGGGCCCCCACCTTGCGACTTTTTCCTTTTGGGGTACATGAAGGATCGTATTTAGGTACCCCCACTGCCAACAACACTGGAACAACTCAGAGAACGCACCAAGCAGCTGTCATGACAACTCGACACACGACGACACACAACGCTGCGAAATCAATTCAAGGACCCGCCCACTTACTTGGAGCGAGGAGAGGGACGAAGAACTATTATTCGTGCCACGATAGTTGCGAATTACGAGGATCGCATGGTGTTTAACACACACTCCTACGTTACGTAAAAGAGACAAACCTCCTGCGGTGGCCCATGACCACTGACAAGTTCGCTACTTAAGGTATGAAACGAACTTGACGGTCTCCTGGACGTGTGTCGCGCGACCAGAGGGGCACTCATAGAACATCAGCAGAGCACAAAACGGAAAACGTGTTGAGTGTACTGTTCTATTTATGCATCAATCATATTTGTACACGTAATACTTTTGAAAATATAGAGGCTTGACATCGAATGTATCATTTATAGTAGTCTTGTATGATGATTACAACGTGAGGCACAATAAGAATGAAGATTAGATTTTATAGGCCCGTTACTAGCTCAATTGAAAAAGAATGATGAAGGAAATCGGCGGTTGACCAGCCGAAAAAAAACCACCTGAACATTAATTGAATAGGAAAACAGATAAATCTGGATGGCAGTGGGAACGTCTATTACGTTAACCCAAGGCGTTAACTAGTGCGTCAGTTAGCTCCATGTTTGAAGCACTGTACTACTTATTTCAATTCATGGCATCTGGCCGTCCATTTGCTGTATACGTCATTCAGAAAAATAAAGAATGGCGTTATTTTAAGGAAGACTCTTAAGTGTCTGTTTTGCTCCTTCCGAGGGCAAGAAGAACATCTTTATCCTGGCGGTGAAAGACAGTTTTTCTTAGGTAAAACATTCAGTTATTTTTTTGTATGTCGTCCCCTTTTAGGTCAACGCACTTTTTCGAAATCTTTTTCAGTCAGTAGATTCCATCCCCAAAATGCAGGCCAGCAAGTTCACCAAAATTTCCATCTATGGCTATCACTACCCCTTCATATGAGTATTGGACAGTAAACTCGATCTCGTAATCTTGACAGGTAACTTACGCTTCATCAGTGACCTAGAGGCACAAGAAATTTTTACCCCTTGTATTCGTCCGGTAAGTGTGCAAGACGTGGTGGCGTAACGATCCTGATCACTAGACTTCTCGCCAATGCCCCGTGTTAAGCTCCAGTGTGTCATGGAAGAAAAAAATCCTTCCCAGACAGCACGACTGATTTTTCCCTTCGGGCCTCCCACTCAACAGTGCCATACAAATTAACTTTACTTGTAAGTAATGTTTGCTTAGGACTTCTAAGCAGCAATGATCTTTGAGATGCTGTACATTAAATAATGCTCTATAGTTTGATAAACGTAAGACTCACCACGAAGGAATTATACGAATGGGTCGGAAATCGGTAGATATGATGTACCTGTACAGACTACATCTACATCTACATGGATACTCTGCATATCACATTTAAGTGCCTGGCAGAGGATTCATCGAACCACCTTCACAATTCTCTATTATTCCAATTTCGTACAGTGCGCGGAAAGAACGAACGCCTATATCTTTCCGTACGTGCTCTGATTTCCCTTGTTTTACCGTGGTGATCGTTTCTCCCTATGTAGGTCGGTGTCAACAAAATATTTTCGCCTTCAGAGGAGAAAGTTGGTGATTGGAATTTCGTGAGAAGATTCCGTCGCAACGAAAAACGCATTGGTTTTAATTATATACAGCCGAAATCCTGTATCACTCAGTTACACTCTCTCCCATATTTCGTGATAGTCCAAAACGTGCTGCCGTTCTTTGAACTTTTTCGATGTACTCCGTGAACCCTGCCAGGGAAGGATCCCACACCGCGCAGCAGTATTGTAACAAACGATTACAGTTTCAGAAAAAATGGATGGTACATTAAAGAGAAAGAGCTTCACAAATTGATCAAGTCAATAACGCGTTGATCCATCTCTGGCCCTTACGCTAGCAGCTATTCGGCTTGAGATCTCACCACCATCCAGGGCGTCTCCAGACACGTCTTCACTGGTCATCGAAACTCAGTTCGAAACTCCTCACTGAAGACAATTCCACTCCAGTCAATGACATTCAAGGCCAAAGAGTGTCTGGAATGGCCCGGACAGCAGTTGGATACCAACCTGACTGTCGTCCACCATACAGCCTGACAACCAGGAGTGATGGTCTGGAATAGCATTCCTTTACATAACAAGACTCCTTTGGTTGTCATCCGTGTCACCGTTGCAGCACAGCGGTAAGTCGACGATATTCTACGCCCCTTTTTGTTGCTCTTCATGGCAAGCCATCCGGGGCTCATGTTTTAACAAGATAATGTCTGCTCGCACACGGCGGGAGTTTCTACTGCTTGTCTGCGTGCTTGCCAAACCCTGCTTTAACCAGCAACCTCACCGGGTCACTCCGCAGTTGAGAACGTTTGGATCATTATGGGCAGGGCCCTTCAACCGTGTCGGGATTCTGACAATCTGATTCGACAATTGGACAGAATTTGTCACGATATCCCTCAGGAGGACATCCAACAGCTGCCTCAGTCAATGTCAAGCTCAATAACTGCTTGCCATAGGCATACTAATGCGTTATTGAGTTGCTCAATCTGTGCAGCTCTTTCTCTTGAATTAATCATCCAACTTATCTGAAGTTGTAATCATTTGTTTGTCTGTATATGTACATCATATCTACAATTTCTATCCCATTTTGATAATTCCTTTGTGATGCATTGTTTTTTTGTCTTATAGTGTATCTATGAACAACTTAAAAACATAATTACGGTACAATCTGCTTGCTGTCAGCGTACTGCAGCTTTTCACTTAAGGGTGGTCTTTCATGCTTTATGAGGCGCCGTAGGTATTACAGTGGGACAGTAAATTAAGAGCATCTTGTATGATACAACATCTGAAAGGAAAGACATGTCAGCAACCAAAAGAAGGAATTGAGTTTTTCCCGAAGGCTAGAACTTTTTCATTAAAAAAGGGTCCAGTAAGAGAGGAACTCCGAGGCAGTGAAGCAGAAAGTGTCACGGATGTCGCACACCTAACACAGCATGGCTGCACCTGCTCATTCCGGACACGTTCAGGCCTTTGGCGTATCGTATGTCAGTCTGAAACGCACTAGGCTCGGCCACATTAAGACAAGGCGCCGATTCCTACAGTGTATTCGTACTAATTTTTCTTTATTTTATTATTTTCACATTTGTTAGTTGATCAAAAGAAGTAATTTAAGTTGTCCAAGTGATTCAGTTTCCAATAATTTATTTCATACCTGATCGTTACTGTGGGTATGAGACGTTTTACTTCTTTCAGTCAGTGTCAGCGAGTGAGGTGGCTCTTTGGTTAGCACACTGGACTCGCAATCGGGAGGACGACGGTTCAATCGCGCGTACGGCAGTGCTGATTTAGGTTTTACGTGATTTCTCTAAATCACTTCAGGTAAATGCCGGGATGGTTTTCGTGAAAGGGCACGGCCTACGTTCTTCCCCATCCTTCACTAATCCGATCTGACCGATGACCCCGCTGTATGGTCCCCTCCCCCTAATCAACCAACCAATCATTGAGTGTCCGTGACCATGATTTTAGGTAAAATCAGTTTTTCTTGAAATTTAGAAGTTGATTGTTGTCTGTTTGCCGAATAAATCAAGGTAACAGTGACTGAGTTTAAAATCCAGTATTGTCATTAAACGGTGGGCGAGTTTATTTGTCTCGAAAAGATTTAAAAGCTCTTGTACAACATGGAAACGCGTTTTCTTTTCATTAAGCAACATATTCTCAATTTGAAATTGGCTTTTGTGAATGTTAAGTTCATTCATGTTTCTAAAGTAACTCTCAAAGAAGTTTACGATTGGTCAATAAGCAATAAAGTGACATTGAACATAAAGAAAACTGATCCCATGAATTTCAGTTTGAAGAGGGAAAATGACAATGTTAAATTGAATCTAGACGGTACCTCTATAGACTGCGTAACAAAAATACAAAATTTCTAGGAATGAATATTGATTCTCAGTTGAAGTGGTGTGAATACACAAAAGTACTTGCAAACGGAATCTCATCAGCACACAATGTCAACACCAAATGTCATGACCCTAGAATCCTATCACCAGTGTGTAGCATGCAGTGTTTTTTAGTTACATACTATTCGCACACAAAGTTCTTAGCTATGGTATTCTTTTTTGGGAAACAAATGGACAGAATATGAACACAATTTTCAAACACCAGAAAAGAGCCATAAGAATAATAATTAAAAATAGTAATCGAGCTCATTGTAAAAATCTTTTAAAAACTGTCCATGTGAATACATTTACCAGTCAGTTGTACCTATCAAAAATAACATTGGTAATCACCGCACAAACAGCTCTGTCCATGACCATGGACAGAGCTACTCACATTTACCAAGAAAAAATGAACATAAAACTCAAAACAGCATTTTATACCCAGGAATAAAACTGAACAATAAATTATCAAAAGAGATTAAAGAAATTGCAAAAATACACTTATTTAAAAAGACAGCTATAAATACCTGTTATGCAATACATTTTATACATTGAAGGATTACTTGGATAAAACAGAGTAGGGGTTTGGTAAAAAACGTTATACAAATAAATAATAATAATGATTACAAAACATCCAACATTCCACATACCACCTTCATACTATGTTTTTTTCTTTCTTTTTTCCTTTTCTAGAAAAACTTACCCCCAAGCTATGCATAGCATAATACTAGCACCTCTTCCTCGTGCTGAACTCAACATATCACTCATTATAGAGGCATGCTGACTCAGTTTTTCAGGACAGCAAATGGGAACTTGCGATACAGAAAATGGCCCAGAGATCACCAGTGTGTGTGTGTGTGTGTAGTGAGTGAAGTATTATGAAACAATGTGTGTATAGTGTGTGCAGTGAGTGATAATTAATCAATATTTATATCAACAGTGATTTACAAAAATCACTACGTCACAGCTCTTGCGATATAGCTGAGGCCAGCCAATACGCGCTGTGTGTGTGTGTGTGTGTGTGTGTGTGTGTGTGTGTTTTCTGCGTGCACGCGCGCGCAGGCAGAAGAGGACGTGGCTTTTATAGCGCTCACCAGATAATAGAGGCTTCACATTTGTCACATCTGGTTGCTTAGAAGAGTGGATGCGGCTATCAGAGGAACAGTAACTGCGCTGTTACCACGAGGAGAACACAGGCCTCACAACGCTGGTAAAATAACACACGCGTTTTATTTAGGAAGAGACTGGGACTTTAACGTTTAAAGATTCAATTTTTTCGGTCAGCAGCATAAAGAAGCACATTTTAGGAGACACGTAGTAAGTGGCTTCCTTTGTACGACGCTCGGCTGCTTTGAACTCACAGTCGTAGGATTTTACGCCGCAGCCCATTGTAGCAAACTCAGTTGATGGCTATAAACTCAATCCTGTCTCTAAAACTATTAAAATCTGCCCAGTAGCTGAAAATGTTTTGTACTTCTAACCTACTGATTCTAACCTACAGAAAATCATCCAAATTTCTGCTCTTGTAGCTCAATATTTGTCGGAAAAATTTTGTTAGTGACCCTACTCTTCCTAATTTTTCGTTGAGCGTTCAGACTATGCGTTGCTAGTTCCGGGAGAGCCGTTGAACCCACTTGATCTTTTTAACAGTGCTTCTTCTTAATA
The DNA here is from genome assembly GCF_023864275.1 of Schistocerca cancellata. Lineage (NCBI taxonomy): Eukaryota > Metazoa > Arthropoda > Insecta > Orthoptera > Acrididae > Schistocerca > Schistocerca cancellata. Next base: position 571,691,406 of record NC_064629.1, read on the forward strand.
CTACCGAAAAATTACTTATTTGACTGTTTATAAGGACACAAAACATGAACATAGTTTTCAGCAGCCTAATTTTAAATACCATATCCATTTTTTCCTGCCGAAGTTTTAATTTCTCATATGTTTCCCTTTGCGAAGTAAGTCCTACAAAGGTATTTATCGTGTAAGGAGGGCTTAAATGGGTCCCTTCGAAGGCCATACAGTCCAGAATCGGTATTCCAATCAGACAAAATCGCCATGAACATTTAGGCAATCATCCCACCGGCGTAACTTCGCGTTAAGACGATTGCCGTACGGGGACGTGCGTTGCTACGAGGCAGCATCATCTCTTGTCACTCACCATGTCACAACAGTGGTTTTTGACAGACATACTGCCTTATACACATTCTTCATTATCCGATGAGTGTCTACCGGTGTTTATCCTTCGCCAGCCAAGAAACGAATAATAGCAGCCGCGCGGATTGGCCGCGCGGTTAGAGGCGCCATGTCCCGGATTGCGCGGCCCTTCCGCCGGAGGTTCGAGTACACCCTTGGGCATGGGTGAGTGTGTTGTTCTTAGCATAAGTTAGTTTAAGTAATGTGTAAGTATAGAGACCGATGACCTCAGCAGTTTGTACCCTTAGGAATTCCTACATTTGAATAATAGCATACTGGTCCTGTTTGGACACATTCGGTAATAACGTCCGCATTTACCGCACGCATGTCGGAACGACACGAATGGCGCACTAATCCCTGTCCTACATGTCGCTGCTTATACACCCGCATCGGAGTCGTGCTGCATTGCATATACGCTGCAGCAACGCCCTCAAACGGAAACTTTTTGAGCGCCCATTATAGAAGAACAGAGTTTTCGTACGTCATTTTTTCTGAGGTAAGGATACATTTTGTTTCAACGTTGTTTGTCTTTTAGGAAAGCTAATGACACATATTTTCAGTACATCGTTAGATGACCGAATGTTATGTTTACTTGTAACTTCAAACTGTTATGACACCTTAAACATGTTTTTACAATCAAGGTTAAGTAAATGCTATTTTAAATTTTCTGTACCAAGCGAAGAAACTGTTGTGTTGCGGTTGCGCACATGCTACACTGAGACTCATTAGGAGACAGCTAAGTAAATGTAATTCATTCACGAAGTAGGTTTACAAATCCGTCATTCGGTGGATTGTTGAGTGTTCTTTGTCTTGGAACCTTACCTGATAGCATAATTATAGAAGATAGAGATGATCCAGAAAAAGGAACAGGTTTCATTTAATGAGCTTGAAAACGTCACGATGTAGCCATCCAATTTCAACGACAGTTGCATCACGGGAGGTGTCGTACATGCTGGAGAGATTTACTGTTAAAATTCCGAGAGCGCACGTTCCAACATGGACCAAGCAACAAATTATTTTCTCTCACGTTTATCTCACGAAATGACAATCACGGTAGAGTAAGAGATAATCAAGGTCATATAAAGGCTTACCGATAGTCGTCCTTCTCACGCACCATTCGCGAATGGCTCAGTGACAGAGGGAATACATACGGCAGGCGTTCGCAGATGTTTATTCAATACGGTGAAAGTTTTCAAATTTTCCATTTATAATATACCAGATTCGTTGAGTCTTAAGACTTATCATGACCCAAGAACTGAATTTGACAGGATGTACGGCCGGCCGCTGTGGTCGAGCGGTTCTAGGCGCTTCATTCTGGAACCGCAGCTACGGTCGCAGGTTCGAATCCTGCCTCGGGCATGGATGTGTGTGATGTCCTTAGGTTAGTTAGGTTTAAGTAGCTCTAAGTTCTAGGGGACTGATGACCTCAGATGTTAAGTCCCATAGTACTCAGAGCCATTAGAACCCATTTGACAGGATGTACACTATACTTACTGTACAGGGGCTGGAAAAATATATGGAAACACCAAAAACACAACATATTATCATGGTTAATACCGTGCAGGAAACCCGTTGGCATTAAAAACAGATTCCAGTCGTCTAGAAATGGGTAAATACAGTTTCTGTATGATTTTCAAGGGATCTTATACCATTCTTACAGCAAAATAGTGGAAAGATCAGGTAACGGTCATGGAGGTGGATAGCAATACGCACCCTTCTCTCCAAAGTAGACCACGAAAGCTCAATAATATTGCATCTGGTGACTGCAGTGGCCAGGGTAGATGCGAACATTCACCCTCGCGCTCACAAAACCAGTCCTGGGGGACGCGAGCTGTGTGAACAGGGGCCCTTCCATATTGTAACACAGCATCACCATTGGGGAACAAACATTGTACCTTGCGGTGGCCCTGATCAGCCAAAATTGTCACATAATCCTTGGCAGTAATTCAGCCTTGAAAATCAATCATCGGGCTTAAGGAATACCACCATATGACTTCCCAAATCATCACCGAACCCCCGTCATGTTTCACTCTTGGGACGTAAACTCGACCAGAAGTTGAAAATAGTATGCTATAAGAATCATCCTACCAAATAAAATTCGTCCATTGCTTCGTAGTCCAGATTTTATGAGTTCGGCATCACGCTGCCGTGTTACTGGTTTGTGCGCCACTGATGAGTGGTTTCCGAATTCCAGCTCGCCGTGCAACTCACTGCTTGTGAAGCTATCGTCCTCTTATTTTTTTCCCAATCCTCTTCAATAACCGTCTGTCACGATCACTCAACACACACTTCCGTCCGCGTTGTGACTTAAGTTATGATGTTTTTCCGTTTTCACTGTATACAGCATAAACAGTTTACAAGGCATCAATAATTTTCCTATGTTCGAATTCACTTAGCACCGATATAATGCACTAATAAATACACAAAACGCTTTCTGACCAGCACTGACACTTGAAGGGTCAGGGGAAAGAATCAAGTAAGTCAATTTTTATGAAACTCGAGGGAACCGATTTTAATGTTTGGACTGTGGGTACATCAATATATACTAACATACAACCCTTCTTATTTAATAAACTAAACATCTTGCGTGCATTGAATGTTGAAATAGCGTTATTGGCATTCGGAGTATTGCCAGAATGAAGTATTTTCCCAAAATGTAGTGAAACGTCTCTCTGTAAGGGGAAAGAAAGAGGTAAGCCAAGTGAAACACACCAAATACACACATCAAAAAAAGTTTTGCATTACCACAGTTCCGAGAGTTCCGGAACCTGTACATAAAATTGAAATAGAGATCAACATAAATATAAAATGGTTCAAATGGCTCTGAGCACTATGGGACTTAACTTCTGAGGTCATCAGTCGACTTAACATCTGTGGTCATCAGTCCCCTAGAACTTAGAACTACTTAAACCTAACTAACCTAAGGACATCACACACATCCATGCCCGAGGCAGGATTCGAACCTGCAACCGTAGCAGTCACGCGGTTCCGGACTGAGCGCCTAAAACCGCTAGACCACCGCGGCCGGCCATAAATATCATTTCCGCCCCTTTTTATTGCTCATGAAAACCACACATTGCACTTTGTGCCACCATATAGCGAGATTTTCAGACGTGGTGCTCCAGATTGCTGTACACACCGGTACCTCTGATACCCAGTAGCACGTCCTCTGGCACTGATGCATGCCTGTATTCGTCGTGGCATACTATCCACAAGTTCATCAAGGCACTGTTGGTCCAGATTGTCCCACTCCTCAACTGCGATTCGGCGTAGATCCCTCGGAGTGGTTGGTGGGTCACGTCGTCCATAAAAAGCGCTTTTCAATCTATCCCAGGCATATTCGATAGGGTTCATGTCTGGAAAACATACTGGCCACTCTAGTACAACGATGTCGTTATCCTGAAGGAAGGCATTCAAGGGATGTGCACAATGGGGGCGTGAATTGTCGTCCATGAAGACGAATGCTTCGCCAATATGCTGCCGATATTGTTGCACTTTCGGTCGGAGGATGGCATTTACATATCGTAAAGCCGTTACTGCGCCTTCCATGACCACCAGCGGCGTACGTCGGCCCCACACAATGCCACCCGAAAAGAGCAGGGAACCTCCACCGTGCTGCACTCGCTCGCCAGTGTGTCTAAGGCGTTCAGACTGACCGGGTTGCCCCCAAACACGTCTCCGACGATTGTCTGGTTCAAGGCATATGCGACAACCATCGGTGAAGAGAACGTGATACCAATCCTGAGCGGTCCATTCGGCATGTTCTCGGGCCCATCTGTACCGCGCTGCATGGTGTCGTAGTTGCAAAGATGGACCTCGACATGGACGTCGGGAGTGAAGTTGCGCATCATGCAGCCTATTTCGCACAGTTTGAGTCGTAACACGACGTCCTGTGACTGCACGAAAAGCGTTATTCAACATGGTGGCGTTGCTGTCAGGGCTCCTCTGAGCCATAATCCGTAGGTAGCGTTCATCCACTGCAGTAGTAGCGCTTGGACGGCCTGAGCGAGGCATGTCATCGACAGTTTCTGTCTCTCTATATATCCTCCATGTCCGAACAACATCTTTTTGGTTCACTCTGAGACGCCTGGACAGTTCCCTTGTTGGGAGCCCTTCCTGGCACAAAGTAACAATGCGGACGTGATCGAACAGCGGTATTGACCGTCTAGGCATGGTTGAACTACAGACAACACGAACCGTGTTCCTCCTTTCTAGTGGAGTGACTGAAACTGATCGGCTGTCGGACCCCCTCCGTCTAATAGTGGCTGCTCATGATGGTTGATTATATATTTGGGCGGGTTTAGTGACATCTCTGAACAGTCAAAGGGACTGAGTCTGTGATACAATATCCATAGTCAACGTCTATCTTCAGGAGTTCTGGGAACCGGGGTGATGCAAAACTTTTTTTCGATGTGTGTAGGCCGGCCGGTGTGGCCGTGCGGTTCTAGGTGCTTCAGTCTGGAACCGCGTGACCGCTACGGTCGCAGGTTCGAATCCTACCTCGGGCATGGGTGTGTGTGATGTCCTTAGGTTAGTTGGGTTTAAGTAGTTCTAAGTTCTAGGGGACTGATGACCACAGATGTTAAGTCCCATAGTGCTCAGAGCCATTTGAACCATTTTGATGTGTGTAGTTCCATAACAATCACGACTAAATAAATTTCTGGTTGTGGTAATACAGCTGTGGGGCAGCTGACTGAAGAACAACACTGCACCAGGATGGAAAAACTTCATCTGGCATTGCAAATCTTAATATTTTAGCATGGGAATTGGAAGGAGGTCTAGAATGAAGGACGGAATAGTTCGTGATAGATTACAGCGAACAGAAGATAAATGGAAAACCAATGTGTACTAGACAAATAAAGACTTCTAATGTTAAACATACCGCTATAAGTAGGTATGAGCAGTTCCCGCAAACCAGAATATGATTGACAATGTCATGGTGTCCTTGTGGTGTCATTTGCCTTCCTTCATGGTGGGCCGTTTGAATTTCAGCACACGGCAGAGGCTGTATTCAGATGATACTGTTTAAATACGCTGAGTTTTGAAAGGGAATTTTGCAGCGTGCTTAAATCCAACAGTGTTTTCCATTTCTTGATTAACACTGACCACATCAAAGGAGTTGGCTTACATCTAGATGCTTTCGTGATTTCCATATCATCACGTGCCATGCACAGATAATGTAATTTTTATCTTCTTCAGGCCACTAATATGACTGAGAGTTGCAAGAAAGAATGAAGGGAAGTAGGTGAAGTTTTTATTTTGACCACCTGCAGAATCACAAAATGTACACGATGTTCCAAGATGAATGGTCAGTATTGAGGCATGTGACAGAAACGATTATTCGAAGCAAAAAAATCCAGTAAACATGGACTCTAAAATGCGTACCTTAAGACCTACAAGCACGTCTTCATCTTTGATACAGTGTTCAAATCTCTTCTATTGCAAGCTCTTTGCTTTCCATAGTTGTAGAAGAGGTAGTACGGACAAAAAAAATTGTCTCATGAACATGGGCTCGAAAGTGTATATCTTGAGAGTCATGAGAACTTGTTCATCTTGGTTATCTGAAACAAACCGCATCTATGTATGCATTTTGGAGCCCATGTTTATTAGACTTTATTTGCTTCGAATGATCATTCCTGTCCTATCCCTGAATATTGACAGTTCCTCCTGGGACACCTTGAATAGAGCTCTTCCATGTCCTCATCGAAGGTATAGTGTGGCGCAAGATACGTGTTAAAAATGTTTGTCTACTGTATGCCACAAATGATTCTATTCCTGATATTGTTGTATTGTAGCTCCGAAAATTCTATAGCTCACTCACTGATGTCTCAATTCACATTTCAAAATGGAAGCACTAACACTGGAACAGCGGTACATTGCTGCAGAGGGAAACCATTTTGAAAACCGTCTGTATTTAATTTCAGGTTTTTTGCTGTAGCATAAATATGATAACAAGAATGTATCACCTCTTATTACGTCTCAGTAGACAAAAACTTCCTAACACCTATTTTGCGCCATCCTTTGTGAGTCGTGAAGTGAAAAAGGAATGACGTCACTTCGTTTTTGCCTTTTTCCGAAATACATTCAGGATAAACTTAAAAAAAAAGATTCGAATGTTGCAGAGACATGGATACTGAACGAATACATCTAAAGTTGCCGCTTAAAGTAAACGTCGTGGCCTGCTATATTTAACAGGGATACATTTTTTGCAAAGTCTTTGCAGGTAGCCACGTTCATATTGTTTTTCTTTGTCTCCAGTTTACTAGGGGGAGCGATTGCATCAGAATTCCCTCTGCTCTGCCCTCTCTTGGCTGGATGAGTCACCTCTGACTTATCTGCTTCTTTTCCCTGAAAAATTGACTCACCTGGTTCTTTCCCCTTATAGGAAAACTTTCAGTGCTAATTTCTCTGGACTCACTTGGTTTTTTTCCAGTTTTATCTTCTCAACAGACGCGTATGATCAGTCTGAATCGAGCTGTGCCAATAACTCAATTTCGAAAAAAAGGGTATTTAACTGTTTTTTCCCCTGACCCTTCACTTGCAGGGTAACTGAGGATACTACACAAGTGCCATTCGTTGCCAAACATTACAGCACTATCTCCAGGCGCGGATAGCATCTGCATTTATGATGAAGCATGATTTGTCGTGGTGTTTCCGTATTTTTGTCCAACCACTGTATTTTGATGCCTGTATGCTACGATTGATATTTATCCATTGAAAATATTTATGAAGATAAGTTACTTCGATACCGGAAAGGTAAGTGTATTTCACTAGTACGAGCGAAACACATCCCTTATATTGTTCGTATTGTTATGGATGCTGTGTTTTTCTACTTAATGATCACAAGTTACATCCTCATATAATAGAATGAAGATTTATTATTTTAAAATTTTTAATTTCCGGTCGTAGCTTGACGTTGAACGAATGTTGGAACGATTCCGCCGTGATCTTCTTGACGGAACCATCCTCACATCCACCTGAGAGAATCTTACGAGACAAAGGATGACATCAACGGGAATGACTGGCAAGAAGTTCAACTCAGCCCATCCCAAATAGCACAGTGTCTTGCCCACTATATTATTTCCATAAAAGTGGCTTGCAGAAGAATCGATATGTTTTTACGGTCGTGTACTAAACACTGTGCTACCTTTCTTGATCGTCAGTATAACGTCTTACTATAACTAATGACTGATCAGAACGGTTATTAGTAGAAACAGAAAGCCGACTAGGAGACATTCGAGAATTTTGGTTGGACCAGAGATTCCCGTTACTCCTGAGTGCAGTCTATCCCTCTCACCACTAACATCAACATTCGTGCCTTGCTAAAATTTGGTACGAAAAACAATGATCGTTGAATATTTTTATTTTTTAAAATGAAGAAACATACATGATATATAGTTCTTGCAAGTGTTTTATTAAATCGCTGAGTCAATGAGAAAATTGGTACTACTTATTTTTAACCTACTTTTTTTATGGAATGGTGAAGCAATTCAGAGTGCATCGCAAGTGCTACTTACAGGTCCCTCTCAGAAAAGAAAGGTAACTATTCCCATTGAGGGTAGACACTTGTTACCGAAACATCCTTCCTCTGTACCAGACCCTAGCGATACCTGCTCTACCCACACCAAGTTAAATGCATGCACTACACTTACAGCTTGCAGATCACTTGATTTCTAGAGTCCTTACTTCTGACAGGGGAGAAATTGGAAGAATTCAGGCTGCCAATGCTATGTGTCTGATTACTGACACTAATAATAATAATAATAATAATAATAATAATAATAACACAATGAAGGCCCTACAGAAACGTTGTAGACATTACATACTTACTGCTGCGTTGTGCTGTCAAGAATTCGTTCAGTCTGCTACTAGGTGGATGATGTAGCAATTTCTGGTCCATTGCAGGAACTATCGAATTACGCAGAGAATGCGTTGTCATGAGATATTTAAACATATGCGTCTCAATTTTACTATCGTAGGTGAGTGGTACAAAGTACGAAGTATGTATGTGGTGGATGGGGTATGCTGGAAAGATGTTGTTCAGACATTCGTTTCACAAGCTGTAACCTCCACGTTGTGTCACGTGTGAATGATAGTATTTGTAAAGAAAATGTAACAGCTGGTAACTTATTTAATCAGTATTACGGTGTTACGAAAGATTGATGACAGTACTAATCTTTTAAAAATGGTTTAGTTTACTGACCGAAACACAATCGAACCCTCCTGCTTTTGCCTCTCAGACAGTTTCATTTTATCCCTAAGGCGATAATTACCCCCACAACTGAGAACCACTAGATTAGACCATAATAAGAAAGGAGTGGACTGTGGCATCATTGAAGGAATCGTTCCAACATTTACTTGAAAAGATTTAGGGACAACGTCGGGCAGTCTATGCGTGTGTGACCAGGACGAAAAACTGAATCCCGAATACAACATCAGTATGATAATCACTACATCACCTCGCTCTGTTTAGTATCACAGAAGGGAGGAATATAAAACAGGTAAATTATGGAACGTGTAAGGTATTAAACTAGTCAGTATATCTGTCCAAAGTGTAATCTCACAGAAGTTCTTTCACATTTTTCTAAATTAATTGTTGACAGAAAATGCTGCTAGAAGCGAAGACGTGAAAATACCCGCTGTTATTACAGCTCTCGGCCAGCAAGTCTTTCAGGATCATTCTGTGTAACATCAGCACATTAATTCGTTATTAGGAGAAATTTGTGCCGCATGTGGCACATGCTACGATCCCAAGAAGTCCAGTGTGCTCCGCTAGTTGTCATAAGGAAATGCAAGTTTCCGCAATGCATCAGGCACTTTATTTTTGGGTCGGTCGCTGCCAGCAGCATTAGGATGCAAATTACGGGCTCGCATCCAGCTGGACGTGGTGGCGCTGGGCCAGAGACAGGTTCTCGTGACCGTCAGCTCATTTATCACCGTATGACTGCCTTCATTACAGAGGCCGCTGCGCCTCCACCTCACACAGCCTCACGGTGTCGGATCGCACGCAGACATCGCGAATAACTTTGCAAAGCAGATTCATCCCACTGTCTATGAAATCTTGGCAGATATCGTCAGAGATAGACGTGAACCAGAGAGTTTGGCGGGGATGCATTGTACCTCTGGTAGTTAGTAGTTATCACTTAGGTAATTGTATCAGCCGTTGGATAAGCAGCTGCCAGCAGCAAGTCGTATACTCTTAGCTCACTTATTTGTTACATAGTTTAATTCTTAATTTCTTTGCGTGTTTTTGGTACTTGCATTGTTTAATTCATAAATTTCGGGCGTATTATAGTATTTGAGAGTTGTAGCATCGCGTTTTAGTGCCTGAATAGTGTAAATTCGCGTAGACGTCTGTCTTCTGTTTTTGTTTTGAACGGCCAGTGTCCGTTGGTCACAGCCAGTGTGCTCCCTGCCGCCGTTGGATAAGCAGCAGCCAGCAGCAAGTCGTATACTCTTAGCGCACTTATTTGCTACATAGTTTAATTCTTAATCTCTTTGCGTGTTTTTGGTACTTACATTGTTTAATTCATAAATTTCGGGCGTATTATAGTATTTGAGAGTTGTAGCATCGCGTTTTAGTACCTGAATAGTGTAAAATCGCGTAGTCTCCTTCCGCCGCCGAGCAGTGTGTCAGCAGTGCGCAAGTAGCAGCATTACTGCATTTACTAGGCAATCTTGTATTTTAATAACCGTTTAAATTTTGTGTCGAATTGTTTGTGCTCTCTGTAGATTAGTTCAGATGTTCTTTTCACAACAGTTTTTAGCATGGATAGGGACTGCAACTGCTGTGTTCGGATGCAGGCTGAGTTGGCATCCCTTCGCTCCCAGCTTCAGGCAGTGTTGGCTTCGGTCACACAGCTTGAGGCTGTTGCCAATGGGCATCACTGTGGGGGTCCGGATGGGGGTTTGTCGGGGACGGCCAGCTCGTCCCACGCATCCCCCGATCGGACTACGACTGTGGCTGCCCGGGATACTGCCCACATTGAGGCTGATCCCTCACCTGTGGTAGAGTGGGAGGTCGTCTCGAGGTGTGGCAGGGGGCGAAAGACATTCCGGAGGGCTGAACGGAAGGCCTCTCCAGTTTGTCTGACGAACCAGTTTCAGGCTCTGTCTCCGGCTGGTACTGATCTTCGGTCGGACATGGCTGCTTGTCCTGTTCCATAGGTTGCCCCTCAGTCTGCAAGATCAGTGCGGTGGCAGAGGGTGGGCTTACTGGTAGTTGGGAGCTCCAAAGTCAGGCGCGTAATGGGGCCCCTTAGGGATATGGCAGCAAGAGAGGGGAATAAAACCAATGTGCACTCCGTGTGCATACCGGAAGGAGTCACTCCAGATGTGGAAAGGGTGCTTCCGGATGCCATGAAGGGTACAGGGTGCACCCATCTGCAGGTGGTCGCTCATGTCGGCACCAATGACGTGTGTGGCTATGGATCGGAGGAAATCCTACTGGCTTCCGGCGGCTATCTGATTTGGTGAAGACGGCCAGTCTCGCTAGCGGGATGAAAGCAGAGCTCACCATCTGTAGCATCGTCGACAGGAATGACTGCGGATCTTTGGTACAGAGCCGAGTGGAGGGTCTGAATCAGAGACTGACACGGTTCTGCGACCGTGTGGGCTGCAGATTCCTCGACTTGCGCCATAGGGTGGTGAGGTTTCGGGTTCCGCTGGATAGGTCAGGAGTCCACTACACGCAGAGGCAGCTAAACGGGTAGCAGGGGTTGTGTGGCGTGGACTGGGCGGTTTTTTTAGGTTAGATGGCCTCGGGCAAGTACAGAAAGGGCAACAGCCTCAAAGCGTGTGGGGCAAAGTCAGGACATGCGGGGACCAAGCAGCAATCGGTATTGTAATTGTAAACTGTCGAAGCTGCATTGGTAAAGTACCGGAACTTCAAGCGCTGATAGAAAGCACCGAAGCTGAAATCGTTATAGGTACAGAAAGCTGGCTGAAGCCACAGATAAATTCTGCCGAAATTTTTACAAAGGCACAGACGGTGCTTAGAAAGGATAGATTGCATGCAACCGGTGGTGGCGTGTTTGTCGCTGTTAGTAGTAGTTTATCCTGTAGTGAAGTAGAAGTGGATAGTTCCTGTGAATTATTATGAGTGGAGGTTACACTCAACAACCGAGCTAGGTTAATAATTGGCTCCTTTTACCGACCTCCCGACTCAGCAGCATTAGTGGCAGAACAACTGAGAGAAAATTTGGAATACATTTCACATAAATTTTCTCAGCATGTTATAGTCTTAGGTGGAGATTTCAATTTACCTGATATAGACTGGGACACTCAGATGTTTAGGACGGGTGGTAGGGACAGAGCATCGAGTGACATTATACTGAGTGCACTATCCGAAATTACCTCGAGCAATTAAACAGAGAATCGACTCGTGGAGATAACATCTTGGACCTACTGATAACAAACAGACCCGAACTTTTCGACTCTGTAAGTGCAGAACAGGGAATCAGTGATCATAAGACCGTTGCAGCATCCCTAAATATGGAAGTAAATGTTGTTGTTGTTGTGGTCTTCAGTCCTGAGACTGGTTTGATGCAGCTCTCCATGCTACTCTATACTGTGCAAGCTTCTTCATCTCCCAGTACCTACTGCAACCTACATCCTTTTGAATCTGCTTAGTGTATTCATCTCTTGGTCTCCCCCTACGATTTTTACCCTCCACGCTGCCCTCCAATACTAAATTGGTGATCCCTTGATGCCTCAGAACATGTCCTACCAACCGATCCCTTCTTCTGGTCAAGTTGTGCCACAAACTTCTCTTCTCCCCAATCCTATTCAATACTTCCTCATTAGTTATGTGATCTACCCATCTAATATTCAGCATTCTTCTGTAGCACCACATTTCGAAAGCTTCTATTCTCTTCTTGTCCAAACTATTTACCGTCCATGTTTCACTTCCATACAAGGCTACACTCCATACAAATACTTTCAGAAATGACTTTCTGACACTTAAATCTATACTCGATGTTAATAAATTTCTCTTCTTCAGAAACGTTTTCCTTGCCATTGCCAGTCTACATTTTATATCCTCTCTACTTCGACCATCAGTGTCTCATTTCCTACTACTTTCAGTGTCTCATTTCCTAATCTAATACCCTCAACATCACCCGACTTAATTCGACTACATTCCATTATTCTCGTTTTGTTTTTGTTGATGTTCATCTTATATCCTCCCTTCAAGACACCATCCATTCCATTCAACTGCTCTTCCAAGTCCTTTGCTGTCTCTGACAGAACTACAATGTCATCGGCGAACCTCAAAGTTTTTATTTCTTCTCCATGGATTTTAATACCTACCCCGAATTTTTCTTTTGTTTCCTTTACTGCTTGCTCAATATACAGATTGAATAACATCGGGGAGAGGCTACAACCCTGTCTTACTCCCTTCCCAACCACTGCTTCCCTTTCATGTCCCTCGACTCTTATAACTGCCATCTGATTTCTGTACAAATTGTAAATAGCCTTTCGCTCCCTGTATTTTACCCCTGCCACCTTTAGAATTTGAAAGAGAGTATTCCAGTCAACATTGTCAAAAGCTTTCTCTAAGTCTACAAATGCTAGAAACGTAGGTTTGCCTTTCCTTAATCTTTCTTCTAAGATAAGTCGTAAGGTCAGTATTGCCTCACGTGTTCCAAATGGAAGTAAATAGGAATATAAAAAAGGGAGGAAGGTTTATCTGTTTAGCAAGAGTAATAGGAGGCAGATTTCAGACTACCTAACAGATCAAAACGAAAATTTCTGTTCCGACACTGACAATGTTGAGTGTTTATGGAAAAAGTTCAAGGCAATCGTAAAATGCGTTTTAGACAGGTACGTGCCGAGTAAAACTGTGAGGGACGGGAAAAACCCACCGTGGTTCAACAACAAAGTTAAGAAACTACTGCGAAAGCAAAGAGAGCTTCACTGCAAGTTTAAACGCAGCCATAACCTCTCAGACAAACAGAAGCTAAACGATGTCAAAGTTAGCGTAAGGAGGGCTATGCGTGAAGCGTTCAGTGAATTCGAAAGTGAAATTCTATGTACTGACTTGACAGAGAATCCTAGGAAGTTCTGGTCTTACGTTAAATCAGTAAGTGGCTCGAAACAGCATATCCAGACACTCCGAGATGATGATGGCATTGAAACAGAGAATGACACGCGTAAAGCTGAAATATTAAACACCTTTTTCCAAAGCTGTTTCACAGAGGAAGACCGCACTGCAGTTCCTTGTCTAAATCCTCGCACAAACGAAAAAATGGCTGACATCGAAATAAGTGTCCAAGGAATAGAAAAGCAACTGGAATCACTCAACAGAGGAAAGTCCACTGGACCTGACGGGATACCAATTCGATTCTACACAGAGTACGCGAAAGAACTTGCCCCACTTCTAACAGCCGTGTACCGCAAGTCTCTAGAGGAACGGAATTTTCCAAATGATTGGAAAAGAGCACAGGTAGTCCCAGTCTTCAAGAAGGGTCGTCAAGCAGATGCGCAAAACTATAGACCTGTATCTCTGACGTCGTTCTGTTGTATAATTTTAGAACATGTTTTTTGCTCGAGTATCATGCCGTTCTTGGAAACCCAGAATCTGCTCTGTAGGAATCAACATGGATTCCGGAAACAGCGATCGTGTGAGACCCAACTCGCTTTATTTGTTCATGAGACCCAGAAAATATTAGATACAGGCTCCCAGGTAGATGCTATTTTCCTTGACTTCCGGAAGGCGTTCGATACAGTTCCGCACTGTCGCCTGATAAACAAAGTAAGAGCCTACGAAATATCAGACCAGCTGTGTGGCTGGATTGAAGAGTTTTTAGCAAACAGAACACAGCATGTTGTTATCAATAGAGAGATGTCTACAGACGTTAAAGTAACCTCTGGCGTGCCACAGGGGAGTCTTATGGGACCATTGCTTTTCACAATACATGTAAATGACCTAGTAGATAGTGTCGGAAGTGCCATGCGGCTTTTCGCGGATGATGCTGTAGTATACAGAGAAGTTGCAGCATTAGAAAATTGTAGCGAAATGCAGGAAGATCTGCAGCGGATAGGCACTTGGTGCAGGGAGTGGCAACTGACCCTTAACATAGACAAATGTAATGTATTGCGAATACATAGAAAGAAGGATCCTTTATTGTATGATTATATGATAGCGGAACAAACACTGGTAGCAGTTACTTCTGAAAATATCTGGGAGTATGCGTGCGGAACGATTTGAAGTGGAATGATCATATAAAATTAATTGTTGGTAAGGCGGGTACCAGGTTGAGATTAATTGGGAGAGTCCTTAGAAAATGTAGTCCATCAACAAAGGAGGTGGCTTACAAAACACTCGTTCGATCTATACTTGAGTATTGCTCATCAGTGTGGGATCCGTACCAGATCGAGTTGACGGAGGAGATAGAGAAGATCGAAAGAAGAGCGGCGCGTTTCGTCACAGGGTTATTTGGTAACCGTGACAGCGTTACGGAGATGTTTAGCAAACTCAAGTGGCAGACTCTGCAAGAGAGGCGCTCTGCATCGCGGTGTAGCTTGCTCGCCAGGTTTCGAGAGGGTGCGTTTCTGGATGAGGTATCGAATATATTGCTTCCCCCTACTTATACCTCCCGAGGAGATCACGAATGTAAAATTAGAGAGATTCGAGCGCGCACGGAGGCTTTCAGACAGTCGTTCTTCCCGCGAACCATACGCGACTGGAACAGAAAAGGGAGGAAATGACAGTAGCACGTAAAGTGCCCTCCGCCACACACCGTTGGGTAGCTTGCGGAGTATAAATGTAGATGTAGATGTAGATGTAGAACTTGGCAATGCTCCTTTGGGAATCAAATTAGGAAGCGAAACATATGTGAACACCTCTGTCTCTGATGACGATCAAGTAATTCAAATGTCTTTTGGTCACTATGTCTCGCAGTCAACAAATACAAAGGGCGTTCTAAAAATTTTGTACAGTCGTCTCTAATTTTTTTATTTTTTGCAGGAGGAGAATGAAATTTTTTGTGAACATACTTGGAACATTTAGCTATAAGTTGGTATAGAAAAAGCATTTTTTTTATTTACAGGTGAGCCATAATAGGCCGTGAAGTAGTTGTCAGATTGCAACAACGGTCGATGATGGAGTTCCTATTCAAGACCGGCGATGACTCTGTCACAACGATTCACAGGAAGTTGCTCCCTGTTTATGGAGATGACACAGTGGATCTCAGCAGTGTCCAGCGGCGGTTGCAGAGGTTTAAAGAAGGTGGTTTTCGCTCTACTGGACAATCCAAGATGCTGTACACCATCGACGGCAGTGAGTGAAGTGAATAAGGAGACCAGAATGAGATTTT
Source organism: Schistocerca cancellata (assembly GCF_023864275.1). NCBI lineage: Eukaryota > Metazoa > Arthropoda > Insecta > Orthoptera > Acrididae > Schistocerca > Schistocerca cancellata. The sequence continues at coordinate 571,707,095 of NC_064629.1, forward strand.
CACTCTGCAGCGGAGTGTGCGCTGATATGAAACTTCCTGGCAGATTAAAACTGTGTGCCCGACCGAGACTCGAACTCGGGACCTTTGCCTTTCGCGGGCAAGTGCTCTAGCAACTGAGCTACCGAATCACGACTCACGTCCGGTACTTACAGCTTCACTTCTGCCAGTACCTCGTATCCTACCTTCCAAACTTTACAGAAGCTCTCCTGCGAACCTTGCAGAACTAGCACTCCTGAAAGAAAGGATATTGCGGAGACATGGCTTAGCCACAGCCTGGGGGATGTTTCCAGAATGAGATTTTCACTCTGCAGCGGAGTGTGCGCTGATGTGAAACTTCCTGGCAGATTAAAACTGTGTGCCCGACCGAGACTCGAACTCGGGACCTTTGCCTTTCGCGGGCAAGTGCTCTAGCAACTGAGCTACCGAAGCACGACTCACGTCCGGTACTCACAGCTTCAGTTTTAATCTGCCAGGAAGTTTCATATCAGCGCACACTCCGCTGCAGAGTGAAAATCTCATTCTGGAAACATCCCCCAGGCTGTGGCTAAGCCATGTCTCCGCAATATCCTTTCTTTCAGGAGTGCTAGTTCTGCAAGGTTCGCAGGAGAGCTTCTGTAAAGTTTGGAAGGTAGGAGACGAGGTACTGGCAGAAGTGAAGCTGTGAGTACCGGACGTGAGCCGTGCTTCGGTAGCTCAGTTGGTAGAGCACTTGCCCGCGAAAGGCAAAGGTCCCGAGTTCGAGTCTCGGTCGGGCACACAGTTTTAATCTGCCAGGAAGTTTCAATAAGGAGACCATTGATCAAATCATGTGACCAATTTATCTCGATATTTCTTCAGATTTTTCGTACAGTGTCACTAAGACATTGTTTGTCTGGAGGAAGTTAAACATCAGAAAGCAAACATTAAAGGAATTACTTCTCAAAAACAAACCCAGTTTTGTATAATACTACAGTTTGAGACTTTAGAAATTATCGGGGCATTCATACTCAAAAGGATCTTTTTCGTCAGATATTTTCATTATAAGATATACTGACCAAAAATTATCCGGTACGGAACGTATATCGGTCCACTATGCATGGATTGTTGAGTTTCTGATCGAGCGAGGTTGCTGGGTAGATTGGAGTTGGGCAGAAATGGATTTCAAATCTTCTCATTTAGATATTGTAGATGAAGCCCGACCAACAGGCATTACATGCATTGATCAAAAATGATAGTGCATTGAGAATGGCTAGTTTCTAGCTGAAATCTAATTCTGCCAATAAAATTTCAAACGGATAACTGATAGCTGAAATCTATTATTTACAAGTAATTACACATTGTTCGCTAACAGCCTCGGTGATAAAATGAAAGAGGACACATCCATCGATTCCAACCAAGATTTTCAGCGTATCCCCGCCTCTTATGAAAGAGATATCCGAATCTGCAATCTCTTCTTACATGTTTTCAAGTAGAGCTCCCTTTAACGCAGTACCACTTCACTGTGATCTGACTGAAAAGAACAGGCTTACTTTTCAATATTGATCAGAATGCAGTCCTACGAACATGTCGAGGACCGCGAGCAGCTGTATTTACAAAAGACAATTACGCTTTGGCCGGCCGAAGTGGCCGAGCGGTTAAAGGCGCTACAGTCTGGAACCGCACAACCGCTACGGTCGCAGGTTCGAATCCTGCCTCGGGCATGGATGTGTGTGATGTCCTTAGGTTAAGTAGTTCTACGTTCTAGGGGACTTATGACCACAGCAGTTGAGTCCCATAGTGCTCAGAGCCATTTGAACCAATTACGCTTTACATACAATCTACAAATCAGGATAACATTCGTCAGTGATGAGAAAGGCAAAGAACAATAGTATGAAGATGCTGATTGTATGGGTTAATTGCTGTCTTTAGCAACTGTAATAAAAATCTTATTCAGACCAGACCGGTGTCGCTTTATTTTAAAGCATCTCCAGAGGTCACTGTAACAATATAGTTTTTTCCTGTTAGAATTTCGTTTGTTTTGTAAGAGAAAAAAACATATTGTTACAGTGAACACTGAAGATGCTTTAAAATAAAGCGAAACGTGTCTCGTCTGAATAAACTTTTGTTACAGTTGCTAAAGACATCAATAAGCCTATATATCTTGTATATGTGGAACTGCAGGAAAAGAGGAAAGAAACACAAATATGAAAATGATTAAAAACGTAGGTCATGTATCGTCATGTTGCTAATTACAGGGCCGGGGTATTACGCGCAGTGGCACTCGACCGGAGGTAAGTCGATTCAAATCCTGGTGGTGGAAAAAATTTTCACTCCAGTATTTAGCTGGCAGGGGGAGGAGAGCTGGTGTCGCAAGGTTCCTGATCACCAAACCTTGCGCCAATGTCCTGACTGAAATGTCAAACCTCTCCGCAGTTTCTCATGAAGTGAGGCATCTGACGTTGTTGATGATGATCCGTCCGTCGGATGGGGACGTTAAGCTTGACGGCCCCCTTGGCGCTATTCGCGAGGAGTAGGCTATTTGCCGGTACCCGGTTCACCGTCTCCCGTCTCTCATCATCAAACAACACAAACATTACACCACAGTCCACACACATACATGTAGTATTACAAATATTGTAATTGAGCATGTTGTAAATAAATATTCAAAAGAAAACAGGGCAGTACCTCTTAGTTTTCGGAAGTCGGCTGCACAGAACCTACAAGACACAAAGAAATAGACACACATCGGTGGATAGAGCATCTCTCTAAGTTTCTGACTCACATTACAGGTGTCTCATATGGACACCAATTGTGACGTGGCAAACGCCACGCGTGCCGTGGCCCACGAGATCGTGGCGCGTACGTCACAGCACGTGACACTGCAGGTCTTACTAGTGCCAGTAGCCGTATCCAGCGGGAAGCGAGTAATTATTTCAGACGAATTCAATAATTCTTTAGTGGTCGTATAAATTCACGTAAGCTGTCAGAGCACACGAGAAATTTAAGACTTTTAGTGGGTACCGTTTCAATTACGTATTGATTTCCCACGAGCCTGCACGGAGCCGAGAGTCCACGAAGTTTGGCGGAAAAGCCGATTAGGGAAATGTCACAAGTTCGTAGCAGGGTTCGTATATCACGGCCCCGATGAGCGCACGAGCTGACACGATTTCCCGAGAATGTGCGACAGCAGGCCATTCTGAAAATCCGTTCATTGGGTTGCCTCTCTGCAGGCGAGAATTAATTCGTTGCGAAAACGCGGAGGGAATCATCTGTCTGCTCATTGTGCAATTACGTCACGGCGACATTTACGAATAGAAACTTCGATAGATATTTGTCATTTTTCTGTATGTGTGGAGGAGTGCGGGGGTAAGGGGGGGGGAGGGGAGAGAATGAGGGCAAGAGGAAGAAATGTGAGCTGTTGTTCTCTTTCATCAGGCCGAACCCCAACCTCTCCGACAAAATTTCGAAGTATCCGGTGGCTCCTTATACAGTAATTTCATTTCGTTTGATTAATTGGCCCAATCTAGCTTTGTATTTGTGCTATACTGCGCTACAAATAATTACACAACAATGAAAAATATCAGCTGTATGCCCTGCGTGTCTTATTTGGAAAAGAACTTACTTTATGCACTCACGGTACTTGCCGTTGACAACAGTAATGCCGATTTTACTCTTCACCATCAAGTTTGTATTCAATATTGCTTGGGATGTTTTACAAATAGTGTTAGTTCCACATTAGCTGTAATACACAGCAGTGTGAATCGATTACTGCTGAAGTGTGTATGAGTTTACTGAATGCTGTGATATCGTCCAGAGATCGCGTTGCCACACCAAAGACGGTAGTGCAAATCGATACCATATATATTAGCAAGGGCTCGCTGCAGTCTGCAGCGACGTATGGGAGGTACTCCTGAATAAAACGCTTCCCATCTTTGCATAGCAGCGCCCTCACACTGAGGTCAATATAGTGTCGAGTTAGCAAGAGCACGGCCCGGTTCGAGACCTCAGCTACAACAGTCATCGTCATCGAGTAGGACAGTGACAGTTAAGCTCTTCGACTGAACTTATAGTGTTATTAATGTTGAACACTATACATCAATAGAATAGTTTGTTACACTATTGGCCATTAAAATTGCTACACCAAGAAGAAATGCAGATGATAAACGTGTATTCATTGGACAAATACACACTCCTGGAAATTGAAATAAGAACACCGTGAATTCAATGTCACAGGAAGGGGAAACTTTATTGACACATTCCTGGGGTCAGATACATCACATGATCACACTGACAGAACCACAGGCACATAGACACAGGCAACAGAGCATGCACAATGTCGGCACTAGTACAGTGTATATCCACCTTTCGCAGCAATGCAGGCTGCTATTCTCCCATGGAGACGATCGTAGAGATGCTGGATGTAGTCCTGTGGAACGGCTTGCCATGCCATTTCCACCTGGCGCCTCAGTTGGACCAGCGTTCGTGCTGGACGTGCAGACCGCGTGAGACGACGCTTCATCCAGTCCCAAACATGCTCAATGGGGGACAGATCCGGAGATCTTGATGGCCAGGGTAGTTGACTTACACTTTCTAGAGCACGTTGGGTGGCACGGGATACATGCGGACGTGCATTGTCCTGTTGGAACAGCAAATTCCCTTGCCGGTCTAGGTATGGTAGAACGATGGGTTCGATGACGGTTTGGATGTACCGTGCACTATTCAGTGTCCCCTCGACGATCACCAGTGGTGTACGGCCAGTGTAGGAGATCGCTCCCCACACCATGATGCCGGGTGTTGGCCCTGTGTGCCTCGGTCGTATGCAGTCCTGATTGTGGCGCTCACCTGCACGGCGCCAAACACGCATACGACCATTATTGGCACAAAGGCAGAAGCGACTCTCATCGCTGAAGACGACACGTCTCCATTCGTCCCTCCATTCACGCCTGTCGCGACACCACTGGAGGCGGGCTGCACGATGTTGGGGCGTGAGCGGAAGACGGCCTAACGGTGTGCGGGACCGTAGCCCAGCTTGATGGAGACGGTTGCGGATGGTCCTCGCCGATACCCCAGGAGCAACAGTGTCCCTAATTTGCTGGGAAGTGGCGGTGCGGTCCCCTACGGCACTGCGTAGGATCCTACGGTCTTGGCGTGCATCCGTGCGTCGCTGCGGTCCGGTCCCAGGTCGACGGGCACGTGCACCTTCCGCCGACCACTGGCGACAACATCGATGTACTGTGGAGACCTCACGCCCCACGTGTTGAGCAATTCGGCGGTACGTCCACCCGGCCTCCCGCATGCCCACTATACGCCCTCGCTCAAAGTCCGTCAACTGCACATACGGTTCACGTCCACGCTGTCGCGGCATGCTACCAGTGTTAAAGACTGCGATGGAGCTCCGTATGCCACGGCAAACTGGCTGACACTGACGGCGGCGGTGCACAAATGCTGCGCAGCTAGCGCCATTCGACGGCCAACACCGCGGTTCCTGGTGTGTCCGCTGTGCCGTGCGTGTGATCATTGCTTGTACAGCCCTCTCGCAGTGTCCGGAGCAAGTATGGTGGGTCTGATACACCGGTGTCAATGCGTTCTTTTTTCCATTTCCAGGGGTGTATTATACTAGAATTGACATGTGATTACATTTTCACGCAATTTGGGTGCATAGATCCTGAGAAATCAGTACCCAGAACAACCACCTCTGGCCGTAATAACGGTCTTGGTACGCCTGGGCATTGACTCAAACAGAGGTTGGATGGCGTGTACAGGAACAGCTGCTCATGCAGCTTCAACACGATACCACACTTCATCAAGAGTAGTGACTGGCGTATTGTGACGAGCCAGTTGCTCGGCCCCCATTGACCAGACGTTTTCAATTGGTGAGAGATCTGGTGAATGTGCTGGCCAGGGCAGCAGTCAAACATTTTCTGTATCCAGAAAGGCCCGTACAGGACCTGCAACATGCGGTCGTGCATTATCCTGCTGAAATGTAGGGTTTTGCAGGGATCGAATGAAGGGTAGAGCCACGGGTCGTAACACATCTGAAATGTAACGTCCACTGTTCAAAGTGCCGTCAGTGCGAACAAGAGGTGACCGAGACGTGTAACCAATGCCACCCCATACCATCACGCCGGGTGATACGACAGTATGGCGATGACGAATACACGCTTACAATGTGCGTTCACCACGATGTCGCCAAACACGGATGCGACCATCATGATGCTATAAACAGAACCTGGATTCATCCAAAAAATGACGTTTTTGCCATTCGTGCACCCAGGTTCGTCGTTGAGTACACCATCGCAGGCGCTCCTGTCTGTGATGCAGCGTCAAGGGTAACCGCAGCCATGGTCTTCGAGCTGATAGTCCATGCTGCTGCAAATGTCATCGAACTGTTCGGGCAGATGGTTGTTGTCTTGCAAACGTCCCCATCTATTGACTCAGTGATACGAGGCCGTTGGGATCCAGCACGGCGTTCCGTATTACCCCCCTGAACTCACCGATTCCATATTCTGCTAACAGTCATTGGATCTCGACCCACGTGATCAGCAATGTCGTGATACGATAAACCGCAATCGGGATAGGCTACAATCCGACCTTTATCAAAGTCGGAAACATGATGGTACGCATTTCTCCTCCTTACACGAGGCATCACAAGAACATTTCACCAGGCAACGCCGGTCAACTGCTGTTTGTGAATAAGAAATAGGTTGGAAACTTTCCTCATGTCAGCACGTTGTAGGTGTCGCCACCAGCGCCAACCTTGTGTGAATGCTCTGAGAAGCTAATCATTTGCATATCACAGCATCATCTTCCTGTCGGTTAAATTTCGCGTTTGTAGCACGTCATCTTCGTGGTGTAGCAATTTTAATGGCCAGTAGTCTACTTAGTACATCAAGTGATGCTTTGCTAGTCAACGACAGTTGTAAATTATCCAATACTCCTGTGACAAAGAAGTGTGTCAAAGTTAAGTAAATCTTTAATTCATTAATGTAAGGCACTGAGGAGACAACTGTTATGGGATAGCGATATGCGGATAGACAGATGGCGGTAGTATCGCGTACACAAGGTATGAAAGGGCAATGCGCTGGCGGAGCTATCATTTGTACTCAGGTGATTCATGTGAAAAGTTTCCAACGTGATTATGGCCGCACGGCGGGAATTAATAGACTTTGAACGCGGAACAGTAATTGGAGCTAGACGTATGCGACATTCCATTTCGGAAATCGTTAGAGAATTCAGCATTCCGAGATCCACTGTGTGAAGAGCGTGCTGACAATATCAAATTTCAAGCATTTCCTCTCACCCGGAACAACGCTGACCTTCCGTTAACGACAGGTGGCGTTTGTGTAGAGTTGTCAACGCTGACAGAGAAGCAACACTGCGTGAAATGACCGCTGAAATCAATGTGAGACGTACCACGAACGTATCCGTCAGGGCAGTGCGGAGAAATGTGGCGTTAATCGGCTATGGCAGCAGACGACCGACGCGAGTGCCTTTGCTAAAAACACGACATTTCCTGCAGCGCCTCTCCTGGGCTCGTGACCATATCGGTTGGACCCCAGGTAGATGGAAAACAGCGGTCTCATCATATGAGTCCTAATTTCAGTTGGTAAGAGGTGATGGTAGGATTCGAGTGTGATGCAGACTCCACGAAGCCACAGACCCAAGTTGTCAAGCAAGCTGGTGGTGGCTTCATAATTGTGTGGGCTGTGTTTAGATGGTATGGACTGGGTTCTCTGCTCCAACCTGAACCGATCATTGACTGGAAATGGTTATGTTCAGCTACTTGGAGACCAACTGCAGCCATTTGTGGCTTTCATGTTCCCAAAACAACGATGTTATGTCACCGAGCCACAGTTGTTCGCGATTGGTTTGAAGAACATTCTGGACAATTCGAGCGAATCATTTGGCCACCCAGATTGTCCGACATGAATCCCATCGAACATTTATTGGACATAATCGAGATATCAATTCGTGCAAAAAATCTTGCACCAGCAACATTTTTGCACTTATAGAAAGCTGTGGGGGTAATATATCTCATTATTTCTGCAGGGGACATCCAACGACTTTTCGAGCCCATGGCCCGTCGAGTTGCTGGACTACGCCGGGCTAAAGCAGGTGCGACGCGACATTAGGAGGTATCCCATGACTTCTGTCGCTTCATTGTGTATTCTCGTCTTAACACTTCGCCGTTCGGCGACACCACAGTGGTGTCGTGCGCGAAATAGCGGTCAACGACCAGCGACACCACAGTGGTGTCGTGTGCATAGTATAGCGCAGTGGCCGGCGACAGCACTTTAGTATCTTTTTCATTCTATTGGTGTTTTGTTTAGGTAACAATAAGTTACATACGTCAACAAGTTTTTTGTTCATATAAGTTCTTTTGCACTTTCATCATGGCAGACAAAAGAGACGATACAATTATTTACGATGAATGCGCGGTCGTCTTGTCTGACGTTCTTGACGACTTGGCCGATTGCGAAGGAGACATTGGATATAAAAAAAATGAAAGTGAAGCAGAATCGTCGGAAGATAGTGAAATACGTCCAAGAAGAATTCGGCGAACGCTATGGTTGCCAACTGATTCGGATGAATCAGACGAAGAAGACAGACTATGATTTACTGAGGACCAATAACAAATTTGAAGGATCTCCCGGTCCACACATGTTTTCCAAAGATACACAGAACGTCGTGGGTATCGTAGAATTATATATTGAGAACGATCTATTTGAATATATTAGTAACGAATATATTAGTAACGAAACCAACAAGTAGAACAGTCAAAATTGCAATAGAAGGAAACTGGATAAAAAAATGCCAGATTTGTCGACGTTACGGGACCCGAACTTAGAAAATAGTTTGGGATTTCTATTCTTATGGGAACTGTAAAAAAAGCAAGGATCCTTGATTATTTGTCAACGAATCCGTTGATAGACAGCCCGATATTTCGCAAAACAATGCCCCACAACCGATTCAGACAAATATTATAATTTTTATATTTTTCCGACAACAACAATGAAAATGCCGACCGGCTTTTCAAAGTGGAATTCGTAATTGATTATTTTTCCGAAAAGTTTAAAGAAACGTTTAATCTAAATCAAAACATCTCAGTTGATGAAGGAATGATACCGTGGCATGGGCAGTTAAATTTTAAAGTTTACAATCCGTAGAAAATTAGGAAATATGGCATACTCATTCAGATGCTGTGTGATTCGAGTACGGGATACATTTCCTCAGTCAAGATATATTCCGGCGCTGGACAACCTTTAGCAAAAACAGTGATGGAACTACTGACACCTTCTTATTGAAAGTGGCATCACCTCTACATGGATAATTATTATAACAGTGTAGAACTTGCAGAGAAGTTACTTGAAAAGAAAATTCGAGTTTGTAGAACGATACGGCAAAATAGAGGATTTCCGGAAAAATAAAGCGCGCAAAAGTCGTTGTGTTTGAAGCTGGTCATCAACGGAAAGGTGACAAGAGGCCGGCGACAAGCCAAGTCAATCCGATTAGCGCTGCCGGCGCAAAGCGGATAAATTTGTACGAGACGTGCGGACGGCATATCGCTCTTTATGATAGTTAACAAATTTCAGACTTTTTTACAGTTAAGATAAAATGGGAAATTTCATGCCATGCGTGCACTAATACTGATCTACCACGATGTTCCTTTTCGTCTTCGTTTCTTCATAAATTAACTTAAATCACCGATAGAGCAAGTTTTATTCGATTAACATTAACAGCACAGTTTAATAATATTATTATAGAGACCAAAGTTCGTCTTTCATTAAAAACACATATAAATTATCTAGTAGAAAGCTTCGGAAACTCTTTAAGACTGTTCGCAGATGATGCGTTTGTGTATGTGATAGCCGGCCGCGGTGGCCGAGCGGTTCTAGGCGCTACAGTCTGGAACTGCGCGACCGCTACGGTCGCAGGTTCGAATCCTGCCTCGGGCATGGAAGTGTGTGACGTCCTTAGGTTAGTTAGGTTTAAGTAGTTCTAAGTTCTAGGGGACTGATGACCTCAGAAGTTAAGTCCCATAGTGCTCAGAACCATTTGAACCATTTTTGTCTATACGATAATAGCAACGCCAGATAACAGCACCGATTTGTAAAATGACCTACAGAAGATTAAAGAATGGTGCAGTCCCTGGCAGTTGATCCTGAACTTAAATAAATGTAACATATTATGCATACAGAAGAAAAGAAATCCAGTACTGTACAACAACACTATTGATGACAAATTGCTGGAAACAGTATACACTATAAATTATGTAGAAGTAACTATCACTAAAAACATTTATTGGAATGACCACATAAAACAAATAGCTCGAAAAGCAGACACCAGACTGAGATTCATTGGAAGAAAAAGAAATGTAGCTCACCAACGAAAGAAGTGGTTTACAAGGCGCTTGTCAGACCGATTCTTGAATATTGTTCATCAATTTGGGACCCTTAGCAGGTAGGACTGATAGAAGAAACAGAGGAGATCCAATGATGAGAGGCGCGTTTCGTCACTGGATCGTTTAGCCAGGGCGATAGCATTACAGGTATGCTCAACAAACCCCAGTGGCAGGCGCTGTTGTGTATCACGAAGAGGTTTACTATTGAAATTTCGAAAGACTAATTTCCTGGAAGAGTCGACAACATATTACTTCCTCCCACATACATCTCGCGAAATGACTACGATGAAACAATTCGAGAAATTAGAGCCAATAAAGAGGCCTACCGACAATAATTCTTCCCACTCACCATTCACGAGTGGAACAGGTAAGGAAGATCAGTTAGTGCTACCACGCATCGTTCAGTAGTTTTGGGAGTATTGATGTAGATGCTTTAATGAGTTAAAAATTCTGAAAGTTTGAAATAGAAAGAAATCCTATAACGTCTAGTATATTGTTGTTTAACACCTGTCTTAAGCATATTACTGGTGATTATGCATATCCACTACAATCAAGTGGTTAAAATGGCTCTGAGCACTATGGGACTTAACTTCTGAGGTCATCAGTCCTCTATAACTTAGAACTACTTAAACGTAACTAACCTGAGGACATCACACACATCCATGCCCAAGGCAGGATTCGAACCTGCGACCGTAGCGGTCGGGCGGTTCCAGATGTAGTGCCTAGAACCGCTCGGCTAACCCGGCCGGCCCCACTACAATCCGTACGAAGTTATTGTGTACGTATTTTATAACTAATTTTTCGAGAGGTTCTAACTTTTGAATGACTTGAGAGATTCTTGTTAAATTTTTTTGTAGACTTTGGTGATTTGCAATATGGTATTTTAAGATCAACTGCAGTGTTTCTGGGGAAACTATGGTTTTGAAACTTAATTCTACGCATAATGCTATGTTAACAAAGAAAAATACTGGTGCAGGGACCAATTTTTTTCATGTAATAGAAGGGTAAGAGGTACATTTAGATCTTTTGATGAAAGACATATTAGCAGTAGCGAGGTTTTAGTTTTCACTGCTATTTTTCTCTGAGGTCTACCCGACCTTGAAGTCTGCTGTCAGCCTTGAAGCGGTATGCGTTAGCGCAGCATCCGTTCAGTTCTCAGAAATCGATAGCGAACCCAAGATTAACAGGATGGTGCAGCATTTTCCGCGGTAAGAAAAACGAACTGTGCTCACTCAGTTGTAAAGACAATGTCATTCCCCTCTGCGACACGTACCGCCTCTTTATTCCACTTGGTTCCACACAGAGGTACAGTCGATCAAATGTTTTTCCGGGATTTCGGAAAATCTTTCTGATCTGGAACCAAATGGTCGCAGGGATTGTTGCTGTATCAGTGGCGGCCCGCCAGTTACTCAACAACTTCTCGCGTCATTGAGTCTGTCTGGTCGTTTGTCTAGTGAGCCGTGAAAGATTCCACTCACTGCAGCAGAAAGAGGCTATTCCGCTCCCGCATACGTCTTTTGGGAACTTCGAGTAACACTGCGGTAACTCTCCCAGCATCTCGTCTTTCTTCTTACCACCGACACCGATGTAATAAGCAACGGAATAATCATTCGTTTTCCAAAAGTGTAGGGGAAGTTATCGGTTGCGATCTTGTTAAAGCATCTAGCATGGCGTTTACCTGCAGTGATTTAGGGTACACACGGCGGACATAAATCAGGGAGTCGGCCCGAGACTCAATCGGCTGTCCACCCACCTATGATTCGAGCACTTAGCCGCTTCTTGTAATTCACGCTCGCATCCTGGGGGAGAAGTAATGGAGGTACTCTGCCACTGCAGTCGTTCTGCTTAATAATATGCACTAACCATTGTTCTCCCAGCTAAGTTAATACATTGAATCTCATCTTTTCGTTTCGTAGTTACCACGGAAACCACTGTCTCTGGGACAAAATAAAATGAATTACATACCTGCAAAAAGGTTCATTCAGCTTATACCTTACAAAGTGCTGTTTTGGAGCGCAGCTCCACTAGATGAAGAGTGTTGTATAGGGAAGGACTGTTTCGGTTACACCAGGTATGCAGAATGTGCTAAACCATTACCGAAAAAGAAATATATGATGCTTGTTTAGGGTCCTAAACTCAGTACTAATGGTCGGAAATGAATATTTAAATAAGTATCCTGCTCTCCCTCTCTCTATTTACAAAAATCCCGTCAGTCCAAAATGTTTCGCGACTGGATTAATAAAAAATGGAGAAACATTAAGGTGGTCGTGGTGTTGCAGGTGTTTTACATCTTCCTCTCTCCCTTCTCCCCATCCCCAGCCCCCACCCACCCCTACTTGAATGCAATGCACAGAATGTTCGTCGAACGATGTAAAATTTTCAAGAAAGTTCTCCTTCGGTGTGTTGTTCAACTCACGCATCGCATTGGCTCGAATGTCGGTTTTTTCGTCAAAGGGTTAGTTGACCATTCTGCGCTTTATCGTTTTGTGGTAGGTTCGTACTGATGTCACCGAGTCTCGTCACCTGTTATGATATTTTCGATAAGAGAATCGTCTACGTTGTGCATTTCAGTCATTTTTTCGGAAGTCAAGGCGTGCGCGGAATAAACTTTGCAAACACTTTTCTCTTTTTCAAAACCTTCTAGAGGATGTCTTGAATACTTGATTTAGAGATACTGCTCCCTAGCAATTTGCGACATAATAACTTGACATATTACGGTCGCACCTGCATTTCTTAAAACCGCCCACCCACAACTGACTGGTCGATGCATATATGTTGTTTACAACTGTTAGTTCAAGCTGCCGTCGTAGTTATGGCATCGATGTGTCTTATACGCCAGGAATAAAATGAGCCTCGGAACATTATGAACGGATGGTATATATGTGTTATAAACAGGACTCTATAGTTAGACATGTTTCCTTGAAAAACAGTGGTGTGGTGAAGTGAATATTGAGCTAAAACAGAAGTAATATAACTGACTAAGCAACAGTTTATTTTTCATATTACCAGCTTCCTTTTTGATTTAATTGTTTAAATGTAACCAGCATAAGCACGAATTGCTTTAAGCAATAAAGCGATAGTTTATTGTTAAACACTGTACGTACTAAGGTGTGGTCACTTGCTTGTCTTTCTACAGCGCATACGTTGACTCGTTTCACATCCCTGAATGTTCTTCTCCTTGACTGAATTTTCTTAACACGATGAATAAATGAATAAGTTTAAGCCGCTAACAAATTTGTTCGATGATAAGACTGAGTTCTGGAGCAAAGAATTTTTTCCAGATGATAGGGGAAGTTATCGATTGCGATCTTGTTAAAGCAAATAGCATGGCATTTACCTGCAGTGATTTAGGATACACACAGCGAACATAAATCACGGAGTCGGCCCGAGACTCAATCGGCTGTCGGCCCACCTACATTGGAAACTTATTTCTACCAAATACTTAGCCATTTTAGATAAAACAAGAGCGCTAAATAGATCTATTCGTACATGTAGTCTCTAAAATTAACAGGAATATGTAAGTGTCCTATGCAACTTTATATCTATGCAGACAGCGGGCAGTTTTATCTTGGCGTCTCTGTACACGAACTGTCACCTTTGGTTCATTGGAGTATAATGTTTATATTGTTATTATTTATTTATTAAACACGCTCCATTACATTTTAATATTAAATGTGAATGTGTATACAGGGTGAGGCAACTAAGACAGGTCATCCCAAATACATCCAGAATGAATGAATGTATGGAGACGCCGGTTCCGCCAAGTTATAATGGACAACATACCGAATTTCCTGACGTTCGCAAGTAATTTTTATCGTTTGTAGTCGACGAGTTACGACACCGACTTTGCTTTTTCTAGTGGAACTATATAGTTTTTTTCTGTAGCATTTGAAAGAAGTTTCTACGAGAATTTTGGCATATCATGTATCGGACTTGATCAAATAGTATCGAGATAATAGCGACACATAGCACTGCGCCCCCCCCCCGCCACCCCCCTCCCCCGCAGGAGAAGAAGAGGTTCCACAAACGTCTCTCCTATTATACCAAATATAAGCCAATACCTAACTCAGGTGTGGGTCTTGTGTTTATCTGTGCCTTTCAATCCCATTAATTTGTGTTTTGTTGTTATAGCACTCAGATAACTTGCTCTTAAAGCTGTTGAAACATTCACAATGTGAACAACAGCCGAAAAAGTGAATATCGTTTATGGCGAATGTCGTGAAACCATCAGAACAGCAGTGCCTTTGTATGCTGAACGGCATCCAGATCGTGCCAAGCACTCATGATCTGTTTTTGGAAACATCATACAAAAAAAGTTGTAGAAAATGGAAGTGTGGAGAATAAAATACGCCAAGGAAAAAGAAGAGCAACTGATGAATGAAATGAAACTAGCATTTTAGCAACAATAACAAACAATGCAAATGACACTAAGAGTCATCTTGCAAGTACGAGAAGGATCAAACAAACGAGATATCTGTGAACACTACACTCCATCGCATTTCATTCTGTTCACATTTCGCTGCATCTACAGCTTCGCGGCAATGATTTCCAAAATAAGTTACACATCTCCGAATGTTATCTACGAAGAATGCAAAGAAAAGCGTCATATGGCTCTGAGCACTATGGGACTTAACAGCTAAGTCATCAGTCCCGTAGAACTTAGAACTACTTAAACCTAACTAACCTAAGGACATCACACACATCCATGCCCGAGGCAGGATTCGAACCTGCGACCGTAGCGGTCGCGCGGTTTCAAACTGAATGCGTCATATGTATGCAACATTTTTCTTAAGGAAGAAGCATCGTTTACAAACCATTGTCAAGTCAATCGTCGCAGTATGCACTAATCGACAGTTTAAAATCTACGCTGACACAAATAAGTGAAAAAAAAAACAACGCTTCTATCAACGTTTGGTGCTTGTTTTCAAGACTCGAATAACTGGTACCCTTTTTATTGATGGGAATCTAAATGCACTCTAAGATATGCTGCTGCCGCAGTAATTGGAAGACATCCTACGGCACATGAGGCAATCAGTGTGGTACTAACATGACGGATGCTCCTCCCATTCTGCACGTGTAATGACAGACCCTCTTAAGAGAACATTCGGAGAGCATCGGACGCTCGTTGAGGAAATGCAAAATAATCTGCACACTCACCAAACTTGTGGTGTCACCGCCAGACACCACACTTGCTAGGTGGGAGCCTTTAAATCGGCCGCGGTCCGTTAGTATACGTCGGACCCGCGTGTCGCCACTGTCGGTGATTGCAGATCGAGCGCCGCCACACGGCAGGTCTAGAGACACGTCCTAGCACTCGCCCCAGTTGTACAGCCGACTTTGCTAGCGAAGCTACACTGACAAATACGCTCTCATTTGCCGAGACGATAGTTAGCATAGCCTTCAGCTACGTCATTTGCTACGACCTAGCAAGGCGCCATTTATCCTTTGCTATGTATATTGTGATGCCTGTACCTTCAGACCGATGTTCTCCAATTATGGATTAAAGTTAAGTATTCCAAGAGCTTCGTACTTTATTTATTAGACTCAACTCCTTTAACTGTTCCAGACCTCACGCCATCCTGCGTGAGCTTATAGCGTGCATTTCGGCCTCCCCTAGCAACACGGTGTTGGCTCTTCTGCCAACACTACAAAACTTAACATTTCTACACTTTTATCTGTGGAGCAAATTAGAACAATACGTCTATTAGTAAACACCGACGACCCCCGAATGTATGAAATCCTTATACTACAGGCTGTACTGCCGTTAGCTCGAGATGAAATTCAATGTGTAGTACTGTTTCTCCTGAATCACTTCATACCGTGTAGCAATGCTCAAGATCCACATTCTGAGTATTGATATGGCAGCCGTGATAATAAACACACGAACTGTACCTGAGTTAAGTGTTAGCTTACATGTAGTATACTAGGACAGACGTTTGTGGAACATCTCCTGGCGCATAGCCAGTGGTTTGCTCTACTGTTATCTTGATACTACTTGATCGAGTCCAGTACATGTTATGTCGCTGAAGTTGTCCCAGAAATTTCTTTCAAATTCCACAGAAAAAAATTATGTAGTGCCATAAAAAACAACGTCTGTGTCGTAATTTGGCGAATATAAATGATGATGTTTGGTTTGTGGGGCGCTCAACTGCACGGTCATCAGCGCCCGTTCGAAGTCCCACGTTTTACAGAGTCTCATTGTTTTACACAGTCCAATCTAGCCACAGTCACAAATGATGGCCGGCCGCGGTGGTCTAGCGGTTCTGGCGCTGCAGTCCGGAACCGCGGGTCTGCTACGGTCGCAGGTTCGAATCCTGCCTCGGGCATGGGTGTGTGTGATGTCCTTAGGTTAGTTAGGTTTAAGTAGTTCTAAGTTCTAGGGGACTTATGACCTAAGATGTTGAGTCCCATAGTGCTCAGAGCCATTTGAACCATTTTCACAAATGATGATAAAAACAACACAAACACCCAGTCCCCGGGCAGAGAAAATCACCAACCTGGCTGGGAATTAATCCAACCCGAGACGCCGTGATCCAGGGGCAGCAACGCTAGCCACTATACCACAAGCTGCGGTCACGACTGTAAATGATAAAAATTACTTGCGAACGTCAGAAAATTCGCAGTATTGTCTGCTACAACTTGGCGTAAACCGCATCACGATATATTTATTCATTCTGAATATGTTTCGGGTGGCCTGTCTTAGTTGTCTCACCCTGCATCGTGTGCCGTCCTTAAGTTTAGTAATGTGATTTTACTGTGTTATATTATACCATTTTCTGTGTTTCTAATAGCTACTTTGTGTTTCTACACAGGGAAGAAATGATTCCTTTCACAACAGTAATTAATTTTTAGCATAATATCCTTTGTATATACAATATACAACATCGTTTTTATTAACGAACGATGCAAGAAACCGTATTAGAAACACATACGAGAAACGAAGCAGCTGTAACTGGACGTACAGGATCCCAGATGTCAGTAGCGTATCATTTAAATAAAGTTATTTTGTGAGTGAAGGCGGCACACATTCACTAACGGTAATTTCCATCCTAACTGCCATGATTAAAACGAATATTTAGTTTTTTATTTGCCTAAACAACGTACACTTTAATGAAACTACTTTAGTTCACAACAACTCTTCAGCTTGAAGTTTACCAGCCTACTCAAGGCATGCATTAAACCATAATCTACTGGCGTAATTGAAATATGGGTTGAAAATAATTTGGCTCCATTGCTAGCACACGCTGTGTATGATAGGAATGTAACTGATGTTTCACCACAGCTCTCCACATTGTTTTTTCAAACCGTTCGTTCCACGTACATGTTGACGTCTGCTTCTCCAACACGATTCATCACCTCAGATACTACAGTCCGAACGATTCTTTTCCAGAAACTCTGACTTGCTCTCAGTACACTAGAAGACCCAGTCTCTCTTAAGTTTCCATTCACGACTAAAACTTCCTTCCGATTAAGATGAAATCTATTGTTAAACTTTCCTCTGTACATTCGTTCGTCCCTCTGGGTACTACATCCCCATGCACCAGAAATCAAACTGAAAGGAGTCTGTTGATTCAGCCACACTTCATTTCGATTATGTGTTTTTTGTATCGATTACGGGAGAGCTCTTTGCTTTATTTACCGATCGCTCGTTGGCAGATTTCCATATACCTCTGCTACATGGGAAGTACTTACGTTTGACTTATGCTCTTTGGTGTGAATAGCTCGGCCGATGAACGACTTTAGCGTGGCCGTGCCGTGTGAGCACGTTAAATCTGAATGAAGGAAGAGGCAGTTGTAAGGATACAGTTGTAAGGGGGCAGTTGTACTGAGTTGGTCAGTCTAGTCTGTTACGGTTAAACGTGGGCAGTGCTAAGTGGGCTTCTCACGCAGTACAGTGTGTGTTGCTGTGAGTTAGTCGGCGCTAAATAGCTTTACCACGAAGTGCATGTAATTGTGAATTTGTGGGGGAGGCAGCGCTGAGGCGGAAGAGGCCGTTTGAAAAAAAATGGTTCTGAGAACTATGGGACTCAACTGCTGAGGTCATTAGTCCCCTAGAACTTAGAACTAGTTAAACCTAACTAACCTAAGGACATCACAAACAGCCATGCCCGAGGCAGGATTCGAACCTGCGACCGTAGCAGTCTTACGGTTCCAGACTGCAGCGCCTTTAACCGCACGGCCACTTCGGCCGGCGGCCGTTTGGAGGTTGTTTGCGTCAGACAAACTGTGGTCTGATAATTCCGTTCCCACTCAGATGAAGAGTAGTAGTGAATAATCAGGGAAAAAAAAGTTGCTATTGGAGCGCCAAAAAGGCGAAAATTCTCCTGTTTAATTAAAAGATTCTTACTGAAAAGTGGGTACTAGCTGCCTCATTCTACCTTCCTCAGCACCTTTACAAATTTTCTCAAAATTTTTGGCATGCGAAGACACCCACGCTCTTTTTAACATGCAACTCACCTATCACTCCCACAAACTCCCCTAACTGTAACTCGATCACATCCACTAGTCCATCGCTCTAAGTAGCTCATACCCACCCTCTCCTACTTGCCCATTCATACGCACTCATTCGTCCAACTCATTGTGATTATCTCTTCTTGTCTCTCTAACTGTCATGGTCTCCTGTCTCACAGCCACAGTCTCCTTCGTTCTGCCCTGTCACTGCTGTCTACTCTCATTGTCTCCCTCTTGCTCTCTCTTACTGCTACAATCTCACTGATTCCTTCCCGCTGCTGCTGATTCTTCTCACTGCCACTATTTTTCTCTTCCTCGTTGTCATTGTCGTAGCCGTAGCCTTTGCCTCTCATTATCACTAACTCCCACCCAATTCCACTTTCCCCTTATCTCTATTCCTCTCCCACTGGCGCTGTCTCCTCTCTTTTCCTAGCTCTGTTCTGTCACTGTCAACTATGTTCCACTGCCATTGTGTCCCTCTCTTTCTCTCACACTGCCGTTGTCTCCTTAGCTGTTTCTGTACCACAACTACTGTTTATTATTTCCAGTAATATTACTTTTCCGCCTTTTTACCACTGTCACTGTCTCCTTCTCTCTTAACATAAAAAAGCTCGAATATGTTTTCATGCCAAAATTTTTGAGAAAATTTTTAAGGGTGTCTAGGAATTAGAACGAGGCTGCTGATACCCCACTTTTCAGTCAGTCTTTTAAAACAGGTGAATATTAGTCTTTTTTGCGCTCCGATAGGAGCCTGTCTCCGTTCTGGTTCCCTTCTTTTCCCTGCTGACATGTCACTTATATGAAGACAACTTTATGCACCAGTAAAATTTTCATATTTCACTTATGTGAAATTGAAATAACGCGAAACTAATTTTACGTCTCAGACCGGATTCAATGCGCACAAAACGTTTGCTTGTGCTTCAGTACTTCAACATGAGGTTCCCAGGATCCTACTGATGATAACGGAGACACTTTAGGGTATATTTCTCCGTCCTACGTCACTTCATAAACGACATTTTCGCCTTACACCGGACATTACTTGCGTATTTTTCGTGTGAAAATAGGGTAACTTCGAATCTCTGTATCTCGGAAACGGATAAAGACATGGAGAACATTTTCAAGTTTGTTATAGATAGGGATCTAAGGAATACATCGCGAAAAGTACAGCCATTTTCTGTGCATAGCCGCCTAGGAATCAGCGGCTGGGTTTAAGTGAAAATATATGACGGCGAAAATATAGTAATTTTTTTTGCGGTTTTCAGAGGCGGTGTTTTTCAACTGATACTTTGAAAAACGCATGTTGTAATGTTTACCAACTGTACATGTCAACGGTAATCAAAATATAGGTTTTAGGGGTGTTTCCAGATAACGAATAAATATTTTGGAAAATAGGAAGATGGCAGTTCTAGATAAACGCTTAGAGAATATATTGTAATGTTTACCAACTGTACATGTCAACGGTAATCAAAATATAGGTTTTTGAGGTGTTTCCAGATAACGAATAAATATTTTGGAAAATAGGAAGATGGCAGTTCTAGATAAACGCTTAGAGAATATACCAGTAAAATTTGAGCAACTTGTTGGTATTATTAATTATTTAGATTTCACCTCACACCGGATTTTACGTTTATATGTGGTAACTTTGATCATCTGTATCTCGGAAACGGATAAAGATAAGAAGACAATTTTCAAATATGTTCGAGATCAGGATCTTATGAAACTATTGTAAAATTTTCAGCCGTTTGTTGTGCATAGTCGACTTGTAATCCGTGGCTCGGTTTTGTTATCCAGAAATCACGTTTTTGCTGTGTTTCCCAATAACGGCTAAAGATTTTTGAAAATAGGAAATGGCACTTCTAGACAAATACCTAGAGAATATACCGCTAAAATTTTAGCAATTTACTGCGGTTAGCTGTTTAGATATCCGTTGCTGACGACGAAAAAATGGTGAAAAACGCTGTTTTCATGTTTTCTCAGGAACCGCCCATGAACTAAATGGTGCCCCCATAAGCCCCGTAAGGTACATCGCAGATCATATCTAATGAGAAAAGAAAATGGCTCTGAGCACTATGGGACTCAACTGCTGTGGTCATAAGTCCCCTAGAACTTAGAACTACTTAAACCTAACTAACCTAAGGACAGCACACAACACCCAGCCATCACGAGGCAGAGAAAATCCCTGACCCCGCCGGGAATCGAACCCGGGAACCCGGGCGTGGGAAGCGAGAACGCTACCGCACGACCACGAGATGCGGGCTATGAGAAAAGAATCAAACGATTTGTTTCTTTTGCCTAAGCTGGAGGAAGTCTGTAATAGTCAGACTTTGACCCTGTACTGTAGGATAGTTATAGTTGGGTGTACAAATGATCCCTGGCCCAAGAGCTATCCAAAACTTTTGACACTACCTTTATATCACCACTAGACCTCGAGATAAGATCCCCGGAAAACTTCTGTTTTCGTGCGCGGCGTTTTGGGACATACTGGAAGAGCATGCTGTCACTTGCGTATCGATTTTGAAACTGGTATTGAGAGTTGCTGCACTATTAATTTTGAGAGAGCGAGCTGTATGGTCCGCAGCTCGTGGTCGTGCGGTAGCGTTCTCGCTTCCCGCGCCCGGGTTCCCGGGTTCGATTCCCGGCTGGGTCAGGGATTTTCTCTGCCTCGTGATGACTGGGTGTTGTGTGATGTCCTTAGGTTAGTTAGGTTTAAGTAGTTCTAAGTTCTAGGGGACTGATGACCATAGATGTTAAGTCCCATAGTGCTCAGAGCCATTTGAACCATTTTTTTCGAACTGTATGTCTGGCTTAAATGGCTCTGAGCACTGTGGGACTTAACACTGAGGTCATCAGTCCCCTAGAACTTAGAACTACTTAAACCTAACTAACCTAAGGACAGCAGACACATCCATGCCCGAGGCAGGATTCGAACCTGCGACCGTAGCAGTCGCGCGGTTCCGGACTGAAGCGTCTAGAAACGCTCGGCCACAGCGGCCGGCTGTCTGGATTAATTTAGACAAGTACTGGTCTCTCCTCTCTTCCTCAGCGATCCGAGGTAAGGTTTTAGTGTTCTTTTCTTATGGCTTGATATGTATCTAGAGATAGTGTTACTCCTTGGGTTCTCTGACGAACCGCGTAGCAAACGAAGAGCATTTTGATTACGTTCACGTCCCATATTTGACCCACGGTCGGAAGTTAGTGAATTGTTGGTTTGATTGAACAGAAAGATAGGATATAATTCTGTGTTTACTTATTATTGCCGATTCAATAATCCAGCGGAATGTGTCTGTATTAAGTGTAACATATGCTACACGTTGTATTAACCTATGTGAAGATGTGTCATAGGAATTACTCTAATAAATCAGAAGTTTATTGAAATTTCCATTTTGACTATCTCAGTCCGACTAATAGGAAGAGGAGGAGATTAGTGTTTGACGTCACGTCGACAGTGAGGTCATTAGAGACGGAGCACAAGCTCGGATTAGAGAAGGATGGAGAAGGAAAGCAGCCGTGCCATTTCGGAGGAACCATTCCGGCATTCGCCCTAAGCGATTAAGGGAGATCACAGAAAACCTAAATCTGGTTTGTCTGATGCGGGTTTTAACCGTCCAACATGCTAACGAATGCGATACCCCGCTCAGTTATCCGATTGAAGTAATGATAAATAAACATTTTGTAATTAATGCCAGACTGGTTTTGTGCCTCATTAAGATGTCTGACGATATCCTGTTGCACGTGGTTCGCATTCTACGTTGAACAAGAGGCCCCATTTTCCCCGTTAGGGTTTCTGGAGTAGGCTAGGGACACACAACGGCTGAAGTGGCTTCCAGAAGAAAGACTTGAATCAGGTCGTTAAACCACACGAAATTATTGTAATTACTCCCTCAACTGATGGTGCCACATGCACTATCTGCTCGAAAGTATCCGGATACCTATTAGTGGACATTAATGTGGGGTATGTCCATCCTTCTCCTTTCTGACGGCTTAAACTCTGCTGGCAACACCTTCCATGGGGTGTATGAATGGCTGTGGAGGAATGGAAGCTCGTTCCTCCCCATGAGCTGAAACCTGAGATGGTAGTGATGATGGAACGAACTCGACTTGTAACTCATTCCAAAAATTCCATTTGGGTTCATATAAGGACTCTGTGCAAGTCAGTCCATTTCAGGACTTTAACTGTCCACAAACCATTGCCTCACAGATGATGCTTTATGACAGAGTGCATTGTCATGCTGATATATCGTTTCCGAACTGTTCCTCTGCTGTAAGCAGTACACACGCCGTAAAATGTGTTCATAGCCTTCCGCATTTAGCGTTATCTTAAGCACAATAAGGGAACCATATCCCAACCACGAGTAAAAACCTCATACTGTAACACCTCCTCTGTATTTCACTTTTGGAGCTACACATGATGGCAGGTAACGTATTCCAAGTATACACTAAGTCCAAACTCTTCCATCAGAGTACAACGCGATTCATTACTCGTTTCCAGGCATTCACTGTCCAGTGGCTGCGCTCTTTACATCAGCTGAGGCGTAGGTTAGCGCCGGCTACAGGTTGCGTGACTTATGAACAGCTGCTCCACCATTTTACCCAAATGTTTTCAACTCCCTACGCACAGCTATTGTGGTATCTGGTCTGCTGGTAGCACTCTGGATCTTGATCCGATCTTTTCTCCGCAATGCTCGGCGATCTCTGCCCATTAGTAGGCCGGCCGGTGTGGCCGAGCGGTTCTAGGCACTACAGTCTGGAACCGCGCGACCGCTACGGTCGCAGGTTCGAATCCTGCCTCGGGCATGGATTTGTGTGATGTCCCTAGGTTAGTTAGGTTTAAGTAGTTCGAAGTTGTAGGGGACTGATGACCTCAGAAGTTGAGTCCCATAGCGCTCAGAGCCATTTGAACCATTTGAACCCAGCAGTAGATGTGGTCTACCTGGGCTTGGTTTAACTGTGGTTGTTACCTCGCATTTCCATTTCAGAACCAAGTCACCAGCAGTCGACTTGGGCAGCTTTAGAGTGGATGAAATGTCCCTGATGGATTTGTTACACAGGTGACATCCAATAAATAGTCCACGTTGGAAGTCAGTGAACTCTTTTGACCGGGCCGGCCGCATTGACCGAGCGGTTCTAGGCGTTTCAGTCTGGAACCATGCGACCGCTACGGTCGCAGGTTCGAATCCTGCCTCTGGCATGGATGTGTGTGATGTCCTTAGGTTAGTTAGGTGTAAGTAGTTCTAAGTTCTAGGGGACTGATCATCTCAGATGATAAGTTCCATAGTGCTCAGAGCCATTTGAACCACCTTCTGCCTGAGGAATTCTGCTGTTACCGCTTCTCCACTGACAATACATTACCCCACGCCTCCTTTTATACTGGTGGGTCTGCCTTACGTGACATATAGCGATCAGTTCCGCATTACGTAGGGGTGTCCATATACTTTTCATCAGATGACGTACGTGCAACAGGCAGCGAGAGCACGAAAACGAGCCAGAGTGAGGTTCTCCTCTGCTGCGTCATGTCACATGCCGTGATGCTATGGTGCTGTGTAGAGCTACCCGCACAGGGAAAACAAGTTGTGTTGTATTCAGTCTACAAAATGTGCGCCGGCTACCATTTTGTCGACAACCTACGCCGCGAGCTTCTATTGTGTTTGGTGCTTGCTTCTGGCTGGATTTCCTATAACAGTAAGACTTGCTTGGGCTTTATTCACGGACCTATAGTATTTCACCGAGTCGATTCTATGCGTAACCGTCGCCATGCAGAAGTTTGTGTTGTGTGCCGAACTCCCTATCTGTACCGAACTTGTCATTAGTGTTTTCGTTCAAATAAAGGCAGCAGGAGCACCCTTACAACACTCATCACCACACACCATAATGTGGCTTGCGAAGTGCGGATCTAGATGCAGAAAATCGAAAGCTGTTTCAATTAGACATTAGTAAAGTTTTTAAAGTTAGGAAATATTTTTCAAGAACTATGCACTACACAATAACTTATATTTGATGGATTATGTGGATACTTTGAGATGTACTATATCGGTGCATTTTTTTGAGCACCTTTGTTTTCGTACAATAGGGCACACTGTGTTACAAAAAAATGGTTCAAATGGCACTAAGCACTATGGGACTCAACTGCTGAGGTCATACGTCCCCTAGAACTACTTAAACCTAACTAACCTAAGGACATCACACACATCCATGCCCGAGGCAGGATAATAATAATACACTCCTGGAAATGGAAAAAAGAACACATTGACACCGGTGTGTCAGACCCACCATACTTGCTCCGGACACTGCGAGAGGGCTGTACAAGCAATGATCACACGCACGGCACAGCGGACACACCAGGAACCGCGGTGTTGGCCGTCGAATGGCGCTAGCTGCGCAGCATTTGTGCACCGCCGCCGTCAGTGTCAGCCAGTTTGCCGTGGCATACGGAGCTCCATCGCAGTCTTTAACACTGGTAGCATGCCGCGACAGCGTGGACGTGAACCGTATGTGCAGTTGACGGATTTTGAGCGAGGGCGTATACTGGGCATGCGGGAGGCCGGGTGGACGTACCGCCGAATTGCTCAACACGTGGGGCGTGAGGTCTCCACAGTACATCGATGTTGTCGCCAGTGGTCGGCGGAAGGTGCACGTGCCCGTCGACCTGGGACCGGACCGCAGCGACGCACGGATGCACGCCAAGACCGTAGGATCCTACGCAGTGCCGTAGGGGACCGCACCGCCACTTCCCAGCAAATTAGGGACACTGTTGCTCCTGGGATATCGGCGAGGACCATTCGCAACCGTCTCCATGAAGCTGGGCTACGGTCCCGCACACCGTTAGGCCGTCTTCCGCTCACGCCCCAACATCGTGCAGCCCGCCTCCAGTGGTGTCGCGACAGGCGTGAATGGAGGGACGAATGGAGACGTGTCGTCTTCAGCGATGAGAGTCGCTTCTGCCTTGGTGCCAATGATGGTCGTATGCGTGTTTGGCGCCGTGCAGGTGAGCACCACAATCAGGACTGCATACGACCGAGGCACACAGGGCCAACACCCGGCATCATGGTGTGGGGAGCGATCTCCTACACTGGCCGTACACCACTGGTGATCGTCGAGGGGACACTGAATAGTGCACGGTACATCCAAACCGTCATCGAACCCATCGTTCTACCATTCCTAGACCGGCAAGGGAACTTGCTGTTCCAACAGGACAATGCACGTCCGCATGTATCCCGTGCCACCCAACGTGCTCTAGAAGGTGTAAGTCAACTACCCTGGCCAGCAAGATCTCCGGATCTGTCCCCCATTGAGCATGTTTAGGACTGGATGAAGCGTCGTCTCACGCGGTCTGTACGTCCAGCACGAACGCTGGTCCAACTGAGGCGCCAGGTGGAAATGGCATGGCAAGCCGTTCCACAGGACTACATCCAGCATCTCTACGATCGTCTCCATGGGAGAATAGCAGCCTGCATTGCTGCGAAAGGTGGATATACACTGTACTAGTGCCGACATTGTGCATGCTCTGTTGCCTGTGTCTACGTGCCTGTGGTTCTGTCAGTGTGATCATGTGATGTATCTGACCCCAGGAATGTGTCAATAAAGTTTCCCCTTCCTGGGACAATGAATTCACGGTGTTCTTATTTCAGTTTCCAGGAGTGTAATAATAATAATAATAATAATGATAATAATACTGTCGTGTGACGAGGGCCTCCCGTCGGTTAGACCGCTCGCCTGGTGCAAGTCTTTCGATTTGACGCCATTTCAGCGACTTGCGCGTCGATGGAGATGAAATGATGATGATTAGGACTACACAACACCCAGTCCCTGAGCGGAGAAAATCTCCGACCCAGCCGGAAATCGAACGCGGTCCCTTAGGATTGACAGCCTGTGGCGCTGACCACTCAGCTACTGGGGGCGGACCGAGGCAGGATTCGAACCTGCGACCGTAGCGGTCGCGCGGCTCCAGACTGTAGCGCCTAGAACCGCTCGGCCACTCCGGCCGGGGCCGTGCGGTTAAAGGCGCTGCAGTCTGGAACCACAAGACCGCTACGGTCGCAGGTTCGAATCCTGCCTCGGGCATGGATGTTTGTGATGTCCTTAGGTTAGTTAGGTTTAACTAGTTCTAAGTTCTAGGGGACTAATGACCTCAGCAGTTGCGTCCCATAGTGCTCAGAGCCATTTGCCAACTCCGGCCGGCCATTGTGTTACAACTGGATACAGTGTCTTAATAATAAATTGTCAGTAATCAATACTTAATTCGAAATAGTATACAGGTCCTTTGAGGTGAGATTCAGTTTTAGTTTTTTAATCGGTCGCTGAATGCCAAGTTCACCCCATATCGCACTACCGAGTAGTAACGGTTGCTTCAGCACATTATTAACTGTACATTTTGGTAAGATGGGAACGAGTGCTTGGAGCAGTGGAGTTTTTGTGGAGGGCTGCCTGCTGTACTGTGTCGAGGGCTGCCCCGCCGCCTGTGACCGACATGGGACACCGGGCACTGCACCGGCTCCTCTCTGCTTCCTGCTCCACAGCCCACTTCTTCAGCAGGCTTTGTGCTACGAAAGTACACTTTCAGTGCGAAGTGCACGTTATGAAGGAAGGGTATGAATGACGTGAACAGCAGTATACACGTTAGCAGCCCTGTTGTGCGCAAGGGCTGGCCATACCATTAGAAACAATCAGTGGGGAAAAGCGATGTATGCGACATAATATTCTAAAGTCTTGTCTCTTCGCATTAATAAAATCCGAGTTAGAAGTCACAAGTTGCAGATTTTCTAGAGCGCCTTAGCTCTACAGGTTTTCCATTACGGTTAATACTAGACTTTTGTAATGTCAAAAAACTGATTTACTTTCCTCATTTTTGCACATTCATGTATACAGCATGATATTCCGAGACGGTTCTACGTTAGAAAGTGTTCATTGTACAGAAGCCTTTAATATGGATAATATGTGGTGTCTTCTTTATTGAACGCGACTCTTTTAAACGAGCAACAGGGTCACACTACAGTTACTCCCTTATAAAATTTCTTGAGAACAGCTAATCACAGTTCTAAAATAACAGTAACACTCTCCATCACTCAACCTTAGTATGCTAGAAAAAGGAGTTAGGTGTTTAGCCATAAAAATCTTTGTGTATGCATATAGTGACGTGAAGAATCTATAGATAGTAGAATAACCTTCAAAATACATTGAAATCATATTCACGTGACAACACCTTCCATTGCGTAATGTTAAAATATGTGGTGTGTGTGTGTGTTTATATGAAAGAGAGAGAGAGAGAGAGAGAGAGAGAGAGATTGCACATAGAATTATGTATAAATCAACATAGCAATGAGGCTAGTGTTAAAAATTATCCTGTAAACCGTTAGCTTGTTTCCGTGATTTTGACTGAGAAGCGTGTTGTATTTGTAAACTAGATGAAACGTTCCGCATCATACCGAGAGATCATAAATATGATCCTTGGAACAAGCAGACAGTGAAACTAATGTACAAATACAGCCATAGGTGGCGTATTATTTGATTATTTTGACGATTTCGCTCGTCAAAAGTAAGCGTCTTCCGATATTAATAGCCGTAGTGGCAGTAAGTAAAAAGCTCCGCTCAGCAATATCTTCAACACAAAGTAACTCGATGAAACATAATAATTTCCATTTCATGTCCTTAAAATATTTACACCTAATTGTTTTTATGAGTTAGCTGATTCTAACTGTGACTCACTGATTGTGTAGTCGTAGTACGTTTTATCGTCTTCTGAAATTCAAAATTTTACATTTTAGATTTTCTTCTCTCGGATGCTGCCTCTCATCTGGCTTAATTTTCATTTCGCTACTAATTACTTGTTATTTATCACATGTCATCATAATCTGCCACTGTATTAGTGTATTATATGCGATGATACACTGAGGTGGCAAAGGTCGTGGGATACCCCCTAGTATCGCGGGGGAGCTCATTTTGCCCGGCCTAGTGCAGCAACTTGACGTGGCGTGGTCTCGACAAGTCGTTGGAAGTCCCCTGCAGAAATACTGAGCCGTGCTGCCTCTATAGCCGTCCATAATTGCGAAACAGTTGCCGCTGCAGGATTTTATGCACGAACTGACCTCTCGATTATGTCTCATGAATGTACGATGCGATTCATGTTGGGCGATCTGGGTGGCCAAATCATCTGCTCGAACTGTCCAGAATGTTCTTCAAACCAGTTGCGAACACCTGTGGACCGGCGAAATGGCGGATTGTCATCCATAAAAAAAATCCATCGTTGTTTGGGAAAATGAGGTCCATGAGAGGCTGCAAATGATCTCCAGGTAGCCGAACATCCAGAGGATCCAGTCCATTCCATGTAAACACAACCCACGCCACTATGGATGCACCACCTGCATGCACAGTGTCTTGTTGACAGCTTGTGTCCATGGCTTCGTGGGGTCTGCGTCACACTCGAAATCTACCATCAGCTCTTACCGAATGAAATCGGGACTCATCGACCAGGCCATGGTTTTCCAATCGTGTAGGGTTCAACCGGTACGGTCACGAGCCCAAAAGAGGCGCTGCAGGAAATGTCGTGCTGTCAGCAAAGGAACTGGTGTCGATCGTTTGCTGCCATAGACCATTAACGCCAAATTTTGCCGCTCTGTCCTAACGGATACGTCCGTCGTTTCATTCCACATTGATTTATGCGCTTATTTCACGCATTTTTGCATGTCTGCTAGCACTAACACTCTACGCCAACGCTGCTACCTCCGGTCTTTAAGTGAAGGCCATCGGCCACTGCGTTTCCCATGGTGAGAGGTAATTGTCGAAATGTGGTATTCCCAGCACGCTCTTGACACTGTGGATGGTGGAATATTGAATTCCCTAACGATTTCCAAACTGGAATGTCCCATGCATGTAGCCCCGACTACGATTCCTCATTCAGTGTGTTAATTCTTGTCGTGTGGCCATAATCACCTCGGAACCATTTTCACACGAATCATTTAATAACAAATGACAGCTCCGTCAATGCACTTATATTTTGTACCCTCTATACGCCATAGTACCATCTGTATACGTGCATATCGCTATCCCATGACTTTTATCACCTTAATGTGAAGCTACTTTCCAGATGTTCCAGTAAGAACCATACGAACGGTGGAAGTTCAAATGGACTACGTTATGTACTCTTATTCCTGTTGCAGCTTCGGTCGGTGGATGAAGAAGAGTTATGTATCAGTGTGTTGTTCGATTTTTTTTGACATTGCGTCGTTAGTGAGAATTGCTTGTATCTCATTAGGAACGGTGATAAACTTAACTCCAACAGAGAGACCACTTTAGTCGCTCGCAATGACTGCAGGATGATGTTCCACCTCGTTATAATATCTGGGACACCTGCTCCCTCTTGTCAGCCACGGTAAGCCGGCCAGGGTGGCCGATCAGTTCTAGGCGCTACAGTCTGGAACCGCGCGACCGCACGGTCGCAGTTTCGAATCCTGCCTCGGGCATGGATGTGTGTGATGTCCTTAGGTTAGTTAAGTTTAAGTAGTTCTATGTTCTAGGGGACTGATGACGTTAGAAGTTCAGTCCCATAGTGCTCAGAGCCATTTGAACCAGCCGCGGTCACAGTTTCTTACCTACCTGCCCGCGGCATTCAATGCTATACCAGTCGCGTCGAGGGATTTTTTTCAAACGTACAATAACCTTCGGCTTTGGTGCATCCAGTCTGCACTCAAGAGTCATACATCGATGATATTCTTGCAGGATGTCAATTGCTGATTAAAGATATACGCACCAAATAAGTTGCTCCAAAGAAATTCTATTCGTCGATTTCTTCGGGAGTTGAATTTGTAGCTTTTAAGAATACAACACATTACAACATTACAAAATGGCACTCTCGTTAGGCACTGAATCTAAATCCTACCAGAAAATCCACTTTCACTGTAGTCTGTTCTAAATTACTTTAGAGTTGCCAGCAATGTAAGAGCTAGTGGGGTAAGACTCACGAGGAAGGGACAACAATCATTCAGCCAACCCTACGAGATCTGTAGTTACAGCAACGACCTACGGTTGCCAGACCTTCACCCCCACGTCACTTTCCGCTTTCACTATGCTGATGTTTCAGTCAGCTTGCCCCTCTGTGGAATCGTATGTTACGAGCAAAAATTTTGTTTGTATTCGTTTCTTACAGTTGCAGGATTAATATTTTATACGTTATTATACGTTTGTTATTTGTTATGTGATACTGAAAAATATCAGTAACAAGTTCACCAAATTTTATTTAGTTCAAATGTTCAACGTCGCTGTCTTGGTCAGCGCACTGCCGAGAAAGATTAGTTGAAAGAAATGGTTGGTGCGTTACGTGCCTACACCGTCAACAGTTATTACTCCTGGTAAGGCTCGCACAAGAGGAGAATTCATAGGGCGTCACATCAAAAGAGTCAGGATACTCATCATCATCAAAATGGTTCAAATGGCTCTGAGCACTATGGGACTCAACATCTGAGGTCACCAGTCCCCTAGAACTTAGAACTACTTAAACCTAACTAACCTAAGGACATCACACACACCCATGCCCGAGGCAGGATTCGAACCTGCGACCGTAGAAGTCACGCGGTTCCGGACTGAAGTGCCTAGAACCGCATGGCCACCGCGGCCGGCACTCATCATCATCATAATCATCATCATCATATCATCATCATCATCATCATCTCAGCCTTTTCACACGTCATGTGGGGTCGGCGTTGCTTTGCTGGATCCTTCTCTTCCATAAGTGCCCATCCAGTGCTTCTTCTCTGAGCCATCCTTTCTCCCGTAGGTCCCCTGCTACCTTGCCTTTTCATCTCAGTTTCGGTCTTCCTCTTGTCCTTGACTCTTCGATTTCTAGGCCTTCAACTCTTCCCCCCACGTAGTGCTCCCCTTTTCTCTGCACATGTCCATACCATCTTAGCCTGCTTTCCTTGATCTTCTTCCCTGTGGGCCCCACTTTCACTGTTCCCCTGATATACTCATTCCTTAGTCTATCCTTTCGTGTCACCCCACTCATCTATCTTAACATTCTCATTTCTGCCACTTCCATCTTTTTCTCTTGGGAGCCAGGAGACTGATTACTCAAAAACAGTGCGCCCTTTCATTCTATTGTTGACAAGAAGCCTACCATGGTAAAATGAAAGGAGGATATGATTCGGTTCAGCGTCGAAAGGTCACAATAGGTGATAAATAAAAAAAAGAAAGTCCTGTTCCTACATACGAAATCGACGAGCTGCCAAATTCACTCGGGCATACAGTCATAATGCTGCCACCTCATCATTGTTATTTCAGTCCAGTTGATTATATGGGCACAAATTAAAAGTTAGGTTGACAAGTATAAGAAAAAAATTACGCTGTCTGCAGTCGAGGCACTCAGCAACAAACCTGGTAGGTAAATCATCTCTGAGGGTTGGAAGAAAACAATTAATCATATGAAGTACATCATGGAAAAAGCACACCAGCTATCTGCCGCTGTTTGCTGATGACGCTGTGCTGTACGGGAGGTTGTCGTCATTGAATGGCTGTAGGAGGATGCAAGATGACTCAGACAAAATTTGCAGTTTGTATAATAAATGGCAGCTTGCTCTAAAATGTAGAAAAATGTAAGTAAGAAAAAATTTTCGAGTGCAATAATGTGCTGCTCGCCACAGTCAACTCTATTAAATATTTAGGCGTAAAGTTGAAAAGCGATATGAAATGGGACGAGCATGTCAGGGCAGTAGTAGAGTAGGCGAATGGTCGATTTATGGTTATTAGGAGATTATTGAAACTAGCTCATCTATAAAGGAGACCACCCATAGAATACCAGTGCGATCCATTGTTGAGTACTATTAGTGTTTGGGATCCCCATCAGATCGGATTAAAGGAAGACGTCGAAACAATTCGGAGACGAGTCGCTAGATTTATTACCCGTAGGCTCGATCAACGCGGGAGTATCACGGAGATGTTGTGTGAACTCAATTGGAAATCCCTCGAGGGAAGACGACCCTCTTTTCGCGACACTCTATTGAGAAAATTTAGAGAACCGGCAATTGTAGCTGACTGGAGAACGATTCTACTGTCGCCAACATATATTTCACGTAAGGACCACGAAGATAGGAGAAATTAGGGCCTGTACGAGGGCATATGGTCATTCGTTCTTTCCTCGCTCTATTTTCGAATGGAACAGGAAAGGAAATGACTTAGTAGTACAATGTACCCTCCACTATGCACCGTACGGCGGCTTGCGGAGTATGTGTGTAGAATTAGATAAAGCTATTTAAAATTCGTTGTAGGGAATGACCACATCAAACAATAACAGCGGTGACAGCTTCACATCAGGCATCTGTGATTGCGACGAAAGTAATATCAATAAAGTTACTTCACGGTCATCGCAAAAAAGGTGCACAAGTGGATGTAGCGGAATGTTTGGTGTGTATGCATCTTAAGTACCGTACCTTCATAGCAAACTCATGTTTTTGTAAGTTTTGACTATTAAAAAGAAAACTATTATCAATAAGTCCGGATGAAGCTAGTCTCAGGATCTTAGTCTTAACCGCACAAGAGAAACCCCAATCACTTTTTGGATTGTAATTGTTGCAAGGCTGACATAGCGTATTTTGCATCACTATTCCTGTTTCTTCCAACCCAATAAGATAAGTTCGCTCACCTCGATTACCAGAAGTAATTTTTTGTGGTAGAGGTAAAAAGAAATTTTGACCAGAAAACTTAATAACGGGTTAATTGTAAACTTAGCGCTTTGTTTGTCGCAGTGAAACCAGAAGGACAACCGCTGAGGTTTCCACGCACGAGAGCAGCAATATGCGTACATTTAACTCAAATTATCTCATGTTACCGAACACCGACAGACTGCCGGTTTGGAGAAAGTGAAAATATGATGTATTGTTAATATATAGTTCGCATAGCGCGTTCACACAAATTCATTATCAAAAAAGGTTCCCAGGGGTAGAAAATTTGATAACATCATTCAAATATTTCGTAAACTTGCTGTATATCGTGTTAAAATTTTGCTACCGAAAATAAATAAAAAATGAAAACATAATGCATCTCTTTTAGAAGACACTGATGCCAGGTAAATTTTTGTATATCGAATAGTTCGCAAGTTTGAGAGAGTTGAGTGGAATGTAAGGTTACGCATTTGTTCTATGAGGGACGGGGCAATTCTGCTTCATGCCTCCACGTGTTGCTGCCCGTGTCAGTCCTAAAGGACACACATAAAAAAAAGTTTTGCATCACCTCGGTTCGGAGAGTTCCGGAACCTGTACAGAAAATTGGAATAGAGACCAACAGAAATATCATTTCCGCCCTTTTTATTGCTCATGAAAACCAACACTGCATTTTGTGGCACCATACAGCGAGACTTTCAGAGGTGGTGATTCAGATTGCTGTACACACCGGAACCTCTGATACCCAGTAGCACGTCCTCTGGCATTGATGCAATCCTGTATTCGTCGTGGCACACTAACCACAAGTTCATCAAGGCACTGTTGGTCCAGATTGTCCCACTCCTCAACGGCGATTCGGCGTAGATCCCTCTGAGTGGTTGGTGGGTCACGTCATCCATAAACAGCGCTTTACAATCTATCCCAGGTATGTTCGATAGGGTTCATGTCTGGAAAATATGCTGGCCACTCTAGTCGAACGATGTCATTATCCTGAAGGTAGTCATTCACAGGATGTGCACGATGGGGGCGTGAATTGTCGTCCATGAAGACGAATGCCTCGCAAATATGCTGCCGATATTGCTGCACTTTCGGTCTGAGGATGGCATTTACGTATCGTACAGCCGTTACGGCGCCTTCCATGACCACCAGTACGTCGGCACCACATAATGCCACCCTAACACAGCAGGGAACCTCCACCTTCCTGAACTCGCTGGACAGTGTGTCTGAGACGTTCAGCCTGACCAGTTTACCTCCAAATACGTCTCCAACGATTGCCTGGTTAAAAAACAGACATAATGTCTGATGGGATAGCAGCAATCAGTGATTGTATAATGTTACTTATAATCCGTCTTGATTGCAATTTTTTTTTTTTATTCGTATGACCGGTTTCGGTTCATTCAGAACCATCTTCAGATCTGTAACGATAATGATACTAATTTACTATTTCACGAAAGCAAATCTTTTTCATTCTATGTAATCAACATCAAATGTAGCAGAACGTACCTGATATTTCAGTTACAGGAGTCCAAATCCAGCAACTTTCACATGCTGCGTCACATAAAATTGGTTGGCAGAATGCACGTCATTTAAATTAATTATAACACTATTACCGACAGGTGGCGTCTGGTACATTTGTTACATTCCATTTGCACATATTGTATTCAGTAGATTTTTTTGAATAACTTTTATCTCCAAAAATACTTAATTAAAATCTGTAGATGTCAAGGTTAAAATCTGTACTTATCAAAAATGAACCGAAACCGGTCATATGAATAAAAAAAATTTGCAATCAAGACGGATCATAAGTAACATTATGTCTGTTTGAAGGCAAATGCGCTCCGGTCGCAGGTTCGAATCCTGCCTCAGGCATGGATGTGTGTGATGTCCTTAGGTTAGTTAGGTTTAATTAGTTCTAAGTTCTAGGCGACTGATGACCTCATAAGTTAAGTCTCATAGTGCTCAGAGCCATTTGAACCATTTGAAGGCAAATGCGACACTCATCGGTGAAGAGAACGTGATGCCAATCCTGAGCGGTCCATTCGGCATGTTCTCGGGCCCTCTGTACCGCGCTGCATGGTGTCGTGGTTGCAAAGATGGACCTCGCCATGGACGTCGGGAGTGAAGTTGGGCATCATGCAGCCTATTTCGCACAGTTTGAGTCGTAACACGACGTCCTGTAACTGCACGAAAGGCATTATTCAACATGGTGGCGTTGCTATCAGGGCTCCTCCGAGCCATAATCCGTAGGTAGTGGTCATCCATTGCAGTAGTAGCCCTTGGGCGGCCTGAGTGAGGTATGTCATCGACAGTTCCTGTCTCTCTGTATCTCCTCCATGTCCGAACAACATCGCTTTGGTTCACTCCAAGACGCCTGGACACTTCCCTTTCTGAGAGCCCTTCCGAGCCAAAGTAACAATGCGGACGCGATCGAACCGCTGTATTGACTGTCTAGGCATGGTTGAACTACAGACAACACGAGCCGTGTACCTCCTTCCTGGTGGAATGACTGGAATTGATCGGCTGTCGGACCCCCTCCGTGTAATAGCCGCTGCTCATGCATG
Source organism: Schistocerca cancellata (assembly GCF_023864275.1). Lineage (NCBI taxonomy): Eukaryota > Metazoa > Arthropoda > Insecta > Orthoptera > Acrididae > Schistocerca > Schistocerca cancellata. Next base: position 571,743,106 of record NC_064629.1, read on the forward strand.
GTTGTTTACATCTTTGGGCGGGTTTGGTTCAAACGGTTCAAATGGCTCTGAGCACTATGGGACTCAACTTCTGAGGTCATTAGTCCCCTAGAACTTAGAACTAGTTAAACCTAACTAACCTAAGGACATCACACACATCCATGCCCGAGGCAGGATTCGAACCTGCGACCGTAGCGGCCTCGCGGTTCCAGACTGCAGCGCCTAGCACCGCACGGCCACTTTGGCCGGCTTTGGCGGGTTTAGAGGCATCTCTGAACAGTCAAAAGGACTGAGTCTGTGATGCAATATCCACAGTCAACGTCTATCTTCAGGAGTTCTGGGAACTAGGGTGATGCAAAACTTTTTTTGATGTGTGTATTTTGAAGAGACTATAGATGTTTTAGTGATTCAAACTATGCTCAACTACTTGTGGGCCATCCTGTAGTGTTTCATAGCAAATTTAACTTACTGGCCGTAGAAATCAGCAATTACCTTAAGGAACACACATTGGTAAACAGATAGTCCTTTTGCTCTTGTTTTATTCGCGGATAGAACAAGCAGAAGGGAGCGGCTGCTTACCTATGAGAAGAAATTCTCTCTACTGTGAACTATGCAATGACTTGCGTAGTGTCCGTGTAGATATGAATGTATGTTACACGCTACACTGAATACAGTATTGGGCATCATAAGATATGCATTACTACATTTCTGCATTCGTGAAATTTCCCGTTTCCTGCTCAATAAGAATTCACTGTGCAGTAGGGTATCATGTTCCTGGATGACTGGGGAACGTCAGAAGACTATAATCGTTATACTCGTGCCGGGGGAGTTCTAGGCTTGTTATGGTCTGCGATTCTAGTTCCAAGTTACGCTAGCGACATTCCGAGACAGGCATCGGATTCCTGTTCGGGATCGCGTCTGTCGTCTGTGTCAACAGAACAATGCTTGGCCAAGCTTAACGTGAACTACACGTGCCCTCTTAAGAAGTAACGGTATTGCTTATCTGCTCGTGACAGCTACATAATGGAATTTATCGCGAGCCGGCGTAATAGCACAGGCGTTAGACAGCAGATACACCAGTGAGAAACATACCTTATCTGCCACTGCTGAATTGCACTAACTGGCCTGAACGACGTTAGCCTTTATAGTTTCGCATAGTTCTTTCCTTATTCGTCAGGATGTTTTTAAATTGATGTTACAGCCTGTATAAAACTGTTCAGTCATGAGTGTATGAGTTAGACATACGTGCTTAGTAGAGAAGAGCTCCATCAAGGAATTGCGGCAGGGACTTCACGAGACTTCGGAAGCGTTGGGGAGAAAACACGGTCGTTCAAAAAAAAAAAAAAAAAAAAAAAAAAGGGCTCTGAGCACTATGGGACTTAACTTCTGAGGTCATCAGTCCCCTAGAACTTAGAACTACTTAAACCTAACTAACCTATGACATCATACACTTCAATGCCCGAGGCAGGATTCGAACCTGCGACCGTAGCGGTCGCGCGGTTCGAAACTGTAGAGCCTAGAACCGCTCGGCCACTCCGGCCGGCACGGTCGTTCACACGCAGTCCTCAACACACGAAGATTGGCCCAAACTCGCACGAATATCATTCTCCCTGACATTCCACATACTCTCAATTTTTTACATCCGGAGCCGTATCGGGTGTCACAGCCACAAATTTAGTAAAACACAATTGTATTTCCCAGTTTGGCTGTACAATGATCAGTGATTTATTTTCACGCTATCAGCACATCGATGAAATCATATGATAGTGTGAAAATGAACGAAAGTGATAGCAATAGAGCGAAAATCAAAATAGGAACTGCTAAATGTTTAGGTTAATGAGTCGATAATTAACCAGCAGAACACATATCGAAAGCTCACACACCTCACTAACACATTAGGCTACTGTTCACTTCTTAAGCTGGATGTTTCACTGAAATGCCGATGTTTTTTCACGATGAAAAATGTTAAATGGGTTTTCCATCAGTTCAAATGGCTCTGAGCACTATGGGACTTAACTACTCAGGTCATCAGTCCCCTAGAACTTAGAACTACTTAAACCTAACTAACCTAAGGACATCACACACATCCATGCCAGAGGCAGGATTCGAACCTGCGACCGTAGCGGTCACGCGGTTCCAAACTGAAGCGCTTAGAACCGCACGGCCACACCGGCCGGCTTTCCGTCAGTTTATTAATGCAAAACCATTTCTTGAAAATTACATGACTTACAATCCTTGTAAACACATTAGTTTGCGGAGTTTTCCTCACACTTGAAGATGTTAATCGCATATTATGCGACACATTTAATTTAGAATGACATTTGCTTTTTTCACGTGGCATACAGAGAACCAAATTGTCTATTGTTTTGAGTACAAGAAGGTTTGTATCTCATTTTCTGCATTAAAATTTTATTATTTTTCTGACTGCTGCAACTTTCTTGGCTGTAAAATCAGAGTGGTTCTTGTAGATGATAGACCTGCCCAAATAACCTTCAGATATTTAGGTGTGTAAATTTATTTTAAAAGGTGACTCCCGTTTGACACACCAAGTTTTTTCTATGTCGATTTTGTACGCAGATAGGAATATCGTACAGTATTTGAAAATGATGGTATCAGTTAATTTCCCTTTAATATGTTGACACAACAGCAAAGGACTTCGTACATTAATATTCATCCCGTTAAATGTTCGATCTTGTGCATAAAAAGTCTGGCATTCAGTAGATTTATCGAATAATTTATATACTTGTTCATCAATGTTGGTACCCTATGGCACACCATTCTTCGGACTTATCCGCCTACCATTGCAACACCAGTAACTAGCTTCTTCCGGATTCCTTATTCTGTATGTCCCATGATGTTAAGAGCTTGACATGGGCAGCGCTATGTGGGTATGGAACCAGTCTGTTGCGGTATTAGTTGTGACTAAATGTGGAGCGAGATTCTATGAATTATTAATCTGTATAAAAGACAGAAGGGAATTCAGGAACGCAAAATTTATGATAAATGAGAAGAGGAAGATGGGAGCATTATGGACGGAACAAAGGAAACAAGATCATAGTCAAAGGATGAAAAGATTTTGGGAAGAGAAAAGGAAGAAACGAAAGGCTGAAAATTGTGTCATCATGAGATATTTGAGTTCAAACACTCTCCATAAAGGCAAAAATGATATATATAGGGTGAAAGGTAAAATAAAGTATTTCCTTTATTACAGCACTTTCAGGGAGGTCTTTTCCACCTCTGGATTAGTAAATGTAAATTAACAAAATATTGACGTTACAAGTGAGACATAATTAAAGAAATGGAAGGGGAGTGCTACCCTGACCAAACTGCCCACTTACATCGTAACAAACGCCTGTAAAAGACCTTCAGCGAGGGTCAGTATACTCGTAAGTTTTTGGTGGAGCGCGTACAACAGGTTCCTGATATCAGCAAGGGCAGCTGTAATAGGACCCATAAAAGAGGTAAAAGCGTCAGAAGATTGAGACTGTCGATGATGTTCGGGACTCGTTGCTTGTGCAGACGTCTGTTATCGACTCTGAGAGGCAACCCGAGTAGTTGCTGGTGTTGTTGAGGTTGTGGTAGCTGTTGCGGAGGCTGCTGCATTAAATGGAGTGACTGTGAACGGACATCGGAAAATTGGTAGACGTCCTGGGACAACGGCCTGATGACAGCTGTGCGCCGAGGAGGCCGTGATCTGTCAACAGCACGTCGTTCGTATGCACGAGGTAAGCCTTTACAGGTCGGACACGCTCTGCACGATGCAGGGTGGTGCTGTTCACAATTACGGCATTTCGTCTTCTCCGTTCTTGGCAGAGTGCAGTCCGGAGAATGATAGTAACCTGCATACACGATGGTGGAAGGTGGCAGTAATTCGCCGGTGCGAACTCTGAATTGTTGCTACGTAAAAAGATGCGCAGACCAATCGGGGTTGCACCAATGAGGTAATGTAAATTTAGTGCCCTCTTTATTATTTTTTTTTTGACGTGTGTGCGTGGCGCCACCCCACGGAGATAGGCGAGTGAAAAAAAAAGCCATTCCCGGTGTGCGGCGCGCTGTCGGGAGACTCAAAAACGTCGTCTCTCTTTAACTGTGAGCTTCGCACTGTCCATTGTATGCGGTCAAAGAAGATGCAGTCGATATTGCAGTTTACATGTTAACCAGTGTACACTAAGTTATCAAAAACATTTAGGCACTTTCATGAGTTTTATGTAACACCTTACGCTGTATAGTGATGTATAGCACGAAGTTGGCGTAAATTTGCTTTGTGTCTGCGCTCTTGCTGGAGAACAGGTGAATTTGGAAATTTGTGATTAAGTCTTATGGAACCAAACTGTTGAAGTCATCGGTCCCTAAGCCTACACAGTACTTAATCTGACTTAAACTAATTTACGCTAAGGACAACACACACATCCCTGCCCGAGGGAGGAATCGAACCTCCGACGGGGGAAGCCGCACGGACCGTGCAAGGCGCCCTAGAACACGCGGCTACCCCGCGCGGCCTATTAATCTGTCATGTGGTTTGAAGAGACCGATTTGTGGCAGGCAGGAGTCTGGTTCTTCCACCACAACAACGCACCTGCACACACAGCCATCTCTGTTAGAAAATTTTTGGCTAAAAATGGAATGGTTCCGCTGCCTCACACATCTGACTCTCCTGACCTGGCTCCGTGCGACTTTTTCTCATTTCCACGCATGAAAAAGGTGTGAGAGGACACCAGTTTGATGACATTAAAGAAGTCAAGAAAAAAGTGAAGGAGAAGCTGTCAGACACTTCTAAGGATTACTACAAAAATGTTTTGAAGAGTGGAAGCACCAGTGGGACAAGTGTATTAGTTGTAATGGAGAGTATTTTGTAGGGGATGAGGCTGTTTTGTAAACAATTTGAAAATATATAGCTTTCAAAAAATAATTCCGTTTTTTTTGGGTACCCCCTTGTATGCTTGGATTAATTACAGTACTAGTGTCATATGGAAAATGAACTAATTCTGCTTGTTGTATATTAGACGGAATATCGTTTACAAATATGAGGAACTATAAGGGACTGAAGACTAAACCTTGGGAATTCCATGCGTAATTTCTCTCAGTCAGAATAATGACCTTAAACTACGTTGGTTGAATTACTAAGTGTGGTGTATTGTAGCAAGTCCATATTATTTTAGGATGAGGTAGAGTAGGTACTACAACATACAAACAAATTATTAGTAATTTATTAAAACTTAAGAATGAAAGATACGTAACTTTGAAACCAATAAATTATTTTCCTCACAAAAAATATTTATTTGATACTGTCGCCAACACTTATAATATTTAGCACTTCGTTCATTGCAGAATGACAGTTTCACATTGAAGTACAATTGTCTGTAACTAGATGCAAAGTTCTGAACAACTGTTCTACACTCCTGGAAATTGAAATAAGAACACCGTGAATTCATTGTCCCAGGAAGGGGAAACTTTATTGACACATTCCTGGGGTCAGATACATCACATGATCACACTGACAGAACCACAGGCACATAGACACAGGCAACAGAGCATGCACAATGTCGGCACTAGTACAGTGTATATCCACCTTTCGCAGCAATGCAGGCTGCTATTCTCCCATGGAGACGATCGTAGAGATGCTGGATGTAGTCCTGTGGAACGGCTTGCCATGCCATTTCCACCTGGCGCCTCAGTTGGACCAGCGTTCGTGCTGGACGTGCAGACCGCGTGAGACGACGCTTCATCCAGTCCCAAACATGCTCAATGGGGGACAGATCCGGAGATCTTGCTGGCCAGGGTAGTCCTGTTGGAACAGCAAGTTCCCTTGCCGGTCTAGGAATGGTAGAACGATGGGTTCGATGACGGTTTGGATGTACCGTGCACTATTCAGTGTCCCCTCGACGATCACCAGTGGTGTACGGCCAGTGTAGGAGATCGCTCCCCACACCATGATGCCGGGTGTTGGCCTTGTGTGCCTCGGTCGTATGCAGTCCTGATTGTGGCGCTCACCTGCACGGCGCCAAACACGCATACGACCATCATTGGCACCAAGGCAGAAGCGACTCTCATCGCTGAAGACGACACGTCTCCATTCGTCCCTCCATTCACGCCTGTCGCGACACCACTGGAGGCGGGCTGCACGATGTTGGGGCGTGAGCGGAAGACGGCCTAACGGTGTGCGGGACCGTAGCCCAGCTTCATGGAGACGGTTTCGAATGGTCCTCGCCGATACCCCAGGAGCAACAGCGTCCCTAATTTGCTGGGAAGTGGCGGTGCGGTCCCCTACGGCACTGCGTAGGATCCTACGGTCTTGGCGTGCATCCGTGCGTCGCTGCGGTCCGGTCCCAGGTCGACGGGCACGTGCACCTTCCGCCGACCACTGGCGACAACATCGATGTACTGTGGAGACCTCACGCCCCACGTGTTGAGCAATTCGGCGGTACGTCCACCCGGCCTCCCGCATGCCCACTATACGCCCTCGCTCAAAGTCCGTCAACTGCACATACGGTTCACGTCCACGCTGTCGCGGCATGCTACCAGTGTTAAAGACTGCGATGGAGCTCCGTATGCCACGGCAAACTGGCTGACACTGACGGCGGCGGTGCACAAATGCTGCGCAGCTAGCGCCATTCGACGGCCAACACCGCGGTTCCTGGTGTGTCCGCTGTGCCGTGCGTGTGATCATTGTTTGTACAGCCCTCTCGCAGTGTCCGGAGCAAGTATGGTGGGTCTGACACACCGGTGTCAATGTGTTCTTTTTTCCATTTCCAGGAGTGTAAATTTCCGGCTGCGGCGGCGTAACGAATAACAGGGAGGCATGTCTACACCCACATCTCCGATTCGTTGATGCGTCTGGCAGCGACTGTCTTTACTTGGGGTGCCATCATCAGGTTCCAGCTTTTGTATGAGACCTCGTTCCGCGGGCGAAACCGCACTAAGTACATCTTTGTGCAGTGTTTTGGTCAGATATAACATTATCCATTGGTTGAATATACCATCAGTACCATAAAACTTAAGTTTGTCTAGGACACTATTGTGTATCACACAGTCAAATGCCTTAGATAAGTCGCAGAAATTACCCAGCGGTACTATTTTGTTATTTAAAGCTTGTAAAATTTGGTGATCAACATGTAAATGGCATCCTCAGCAGAGGAACTCTTCTGAGAGTCAAGCTGTCATTTACTGAGGATATAACTGTTGGTCACATGAGATACTATTCTAGAATTCTCAAAAATTTCGGAAAATGATGTCAGTAGCGAAACAGGTCGATACTTATTCTCATCTCTCCTATCACATTTCTTAAAGAGCGGTCTGACAATGGCATATTTCAGGCTTCCTGGAAAAGTTCTTTGAGTTGGTGATGCATCACATGTTTCAGATAAGACAGGGCTTATTATATTATGCACAGTTATTTAAATTACATAAAAAGTTTAGTCATGGGAATCAAACTGGTAATGAGAAGGCCTGAGAGCTGCCGAGCCGCGCAGGATCATTTGGCAGTTGTCTGATATAGAGATAAACTTATATGTAAAGAATTGCATTGTCAGCGGTCTTGAGCAATCCAAGATTGCCGATTACCGTTGCTTCGGTATACGGACAGAGAGTCATGAGTGGTGGGTTTTTCTTTTACGTTCACTTCACTCTTCATTCTTTCTTCCTTTTCTGTTAACACTGCAGTAGAATTTAGTTGTGGATTTTAATATTATGTATCCAACTCAACTTGAAACCGTAAGACGGCGGAGTCAGAAGTACAGCAATAAATAAATAAATTGTACTGTAAGGTATTCACGCACCGTCATATGGTATAGACAACAGACGTAGTTTTATCTTCATCTTAGTACTAGCCCACTATGAAGTGGTAGGCTAGATTGTAACTTTAGATGAAAAGAAAAGGGTCTTGCATTTTGGCAGTATTCACTGTATATCAAGAGGTCCAACGTGTTTATTTTGCTCGGTAACGAAGTCACTTATATCAGTGGATTTACCATTTCTATGATGTCGAGAACACAAATGTCAGTTATCAGTAGTTGAGTAACTAACGCCATAGGTATGTCTGTCTGATATTAACTTTCTTTAGCTGCTACAGAAACCTTTGAGCCTCGACATCAGAAAAATTGTAAATCCGCTGATATAGGTTGGTATCGTCTTAGCACATATCCAGCTGATTGATAATAGAACAGTTGCTTCTCGTTCCCATGTTACCTCTAGTAAGAACAGCACTGCTAAGAAAGTGCGTTCTAAGTTTAATATGTGTCTAGGAAGCACTGTTTCAACGAAAATAGGTGCAACGGAAAGATATAAACAAAACATTCACAGTAGAGCTAGTATTTTCAAAACTCTTGTAAAACAGGTAAACGTGAGGAAAATATTTCAGTGGTGTAAGGCTCACGTAGCATTGTGTTCATCGTGAGTTGTGTTTTTCAAGAAGAAAATGTCCCCAATCACATTACTGAAAATGCCCAAAATTGATTTGATGGGCAGGAGAATGAAATGACTCTTTGCATTTGTGGCGCATAATTATGTTGTTATCAGTGCTCTTACTAAAATAATGCGAGGTGAATATTCTCAAAACGTCTAAAATATTAAAAATAAGTAAACTCAATCTTGCTTAAAATTGCACTCACTCTCTCCCAGTCTGTCATGTCCACTCTTCACTTTAATACTGTCACGCAATCTGTAAGAGACGGTAAGTTTGGCCAAATGTTCTAAATGTTTTTGTTTTTAAAACATGAATAATACAAGAAAGCAAAAATGACGACACAGGGATAGGCGGCTGCCTTATCACTTATAAGAACATGGCTGAGCCACCCCCTCTGCTAATACAATAAATGATTCTCACGAATGTTTTAGGGAACACGTCGAATATTTTAAAATAAGTCAATCACGTTCATTTAATTGTCGGCTAAAGTGGAGAGTATATCAGCAGGTAACTTAGCCGCTGCTATCTCTTTGAATGTAATACATAGTGATCTAAAAGGGAAATACTGTGATCTTATGCCACAAGCAGCATGCAGGTTAGGATCCTCTATCTGGAGTAAGAAGCCATGCATAATGAGACTGTGTTGTATACGTAGACGAGTGAAAAGGACTTCATCGTGTCTGTGCGGTTGAAAGGAGGTACTTCACGGTCTCAGTGCTGACTTTACTAGCCACAAATACTGCCCGTCATTTCCAGTCATTATGCTTCCCCTCCACGCATGAATGTGGACCTCAACAGCATCTAGCGTACAGCAGAACGAACAACCCATTCATTGCGAGGTGCCACCTTGGCTATATCTGTTTCATTTCCCTGAATTCCCATGTATCCTGAATCCAGCAGAATGACATCTTCCCCACTCTCTGGAGACGGAGAAGGGCGTCCTGGATATTTTGGAGTACTTTCTCTGATTATGAAATAATGTGTCTCGCTGACCTCCTCAATCAAAGGAATTTGCTGTACGGACGTATAAAGGTCAGTATTTATGGCTCTATCCCAATGATTATCGATCAGTCTGGAGTGTGGTGAGCTGCAAGAGTTTGATTGCCCGTCATACTACAGTCTAGATCGTCTCATTGTTTCGCCACATCACGAGATTTGTTGCCGACACAGTAATTTTCAAGTTACATTTCGAGAACTGATATCCGGAGAGCTGAAAGCCCGTTACAGAGACAGCAATGGAATCGGCATGTCACCTGCTGTGGTAAATTAAATTATATTCACTTTTAGTGGACATTGAACATAAGTCGCTCGAGTTTCCGAATAATGGCACTCTATGCTTAAAATATTTCTCGATTATAATGTAAGGGTGACAGAATAAAGGATTTCATGGAACTCAAGGCCTTTACTTAGCTGGATCTCCTGTGTAATCCAACAGTAATTTAAACGAGTCATTTATACGCCATGTTTTGCCAGTGATGGCATCTTCTATCAAAGTGTACCGTGAATATACGTGACGAAAGGTTGTTCGCTTTGCCTTTACACGGTGCATTTCGAAGTATTCGTCGTATGGTCGTCGCTTGTATATGTTTAATCACAGAGAGATTCGCTTTTTTCCCTAATTAGAAGTAACAAGAAATTTGACACATCACCCTGTCCACAGATAAGCGGATACTCTGAGTTCCAGTACAAAAGCTGTTCACGTGTGAGCAGGGCGGACAAAAAGTAGTTTCTATAGAAGCTGATGATGAAGCACAACCTGTTAAAGGCTGCATTATTTTGCTTTGTTGCACTTCTCCCAGTAATTGACAAGGGAAAAGCTCAGAGGGTTTATTTATTGCATTAGGCAGTAGTGTCTGGGCAACTGAAAAGCTTGTTTCCAATGCAACTGCCTAGAGGTATGTGCACCAAGAGAGTTAGTGTAGATCGTTTCAAATCATCAAAGTCATTTCTAAGAGGTATAGGCATTTTGATGCTGCAGTTGATAATAGAAGCAAGAAAAATCACGTTCATAGGATTTGTCGACCTGGAAAAAGCGTTCGACAATGTAAAATGGTGCAAGATGTTCGAAATTCTAAGAAAAATGGGTGTGAGTTATAGGGAAAGACAGATAATATAGAATATGCACAAGAGCCAAGAGGGAACAGTAAGAGTGGAAGACCGAGAACGAAGAGCTCGAATTAAGAAGGGTGTAAGACAGAGATGTTGTCTTTCATCCCTACTGTTCAATCTATACATAAAGAAGCAATGACGGAAATAAAAGAAAGGTTGAAGAGTGGAATTTAAATTCAAGATGAAAGGATATCAATGATAAGTTTCTGCGATGCCTTTGCTATCCTCAGTGAAAGTGAAGAAGAATTACAGGATGTGTTGAATGGAATTAACAGTCTAATGAGTACAGAATATGAATTGAGAGTAAATCGAAGAAAGACGAAAGTAATGAGAAGAAGCAGAAATGAGAACAGCGACAAATTTAACATCGGGATTTGTGTTCCCGAAATAGATGAAGTTAAGGAATTCTGCTAGCAAGGCAGCAAAATAATCCAAGACGGACGGAACAAGGAGGACATAAAAACAGACAAGCTCTGGAAAAAAGGGCATTCCTGGCCAAGATACCGTCAGTTGAAAGGAGTTATATCACGGTCCCAATGTTGACTTTACTAGCCTCAGATACTGTCCGTCACTTCCAGTCATTATGCTTCCCCTGCGCGCCTTTCACTGAGGAAGAAATTTAGGAGAGTCTACGTTTGGAGCACGGCATTGTATGGTAATGAAACATGGGCTGTGGGAAAACCGGAACAGAAGAGAATCGAGGCATTTGAGATGTGGTGCTACAGAAGAATGTTGAAAATTAGGTGGACTGATAAGGGAAGGAATGATGAGGTTCTCCGCAGAAGCAGCGAGGAAAGGAATCTATGGAGAACACTGATAAGAAGAGGGAACAGGATGGTAGGACATCTGTGAAGACATCAGGTACTAGAGAGAGCTATAGATGGTAAAAACTGTAGGGGAAGACACAGATTGGAAAACACCCACCAAATAATTAAGGGCGTAGGTTGCAAGTGCTGCTCTGAGATGAAGAGGTTGACAAAGGAGAGGAATTCGTGGCGGGCTGCATCAAACGAGTCAGAAGACTGATGAATACCATTTTTTTTCTTTATAATGAAAATTAAAATCGAAATTATTGTTGGTGAAGAATATCTTCATAACGTAATCCTATGCTCATTTGTTGAAACACTGGAATTTGGGGCCAAGGCGCTTATGGTTCTTAGTGTCGAGTGTTCTGTGATATGTCTGTTGCTTTGTGGCTGCACAGATCAACGATGTTTCTGATAAGATCTGTGGAACGAAATAACGTTTACTGTCAAAGTGCTCAATTTGCACATTCATGAGCATTTTAACACTTATTAATGTTATAATTTTATGATTTTATTCATAGCTACTATTTTCTCAGCAACTGTAGTATTTTATATATTTCAAAAAAAAAAAATCAGTCGTCAGCTGCACAGTTATTTTTATTTTCCTTTTCAGGTTTCGGGAGATTAGTCCGTCATCTTTGGAAGCCTACGAAATTTGGAGTAATATGAATCATAAGAACTTGACCATACATTTTTGTGAAGTATAACAAAGGTATTATAAAAACTCACTTAATATTAGTTTAGCGGAAGCCAATATCCTTTTCCCAAAAGAAAAATGCAGTGACATGTCAAAAAATGTATGCACTGCATGTGATGATTATAACTGCAGATTAATAACTCACAGTAAATGTATCACATTTATGTACACAGTCGGATCGTTGTGCAGCTAGCACCATCATCTTCCATTAATGATTTTATTTCTTTTATTTTCTTTTTAATTTTTCCTAAATTTTGTTTGGTTTATGGTTATTAATACTGTTACTATTATTATTATATTACTACTGCTATCGTAGATACTGTTGTATTGTCTACCTTGAATTTTGCAGACTACTTAGCGGTAATATAGTCAAAAGGTAAACACTTTCAACACATCATCAGAGTACAGGTGGCAGAGTTGAAGAGGAAAGGAGTGGAGGTAAATATCTACACTCCTGGAAATGGAAAAAAGAACACATTGACACCGGCGTGTCAGACCCACCATACTTGCTCCGGACACTGCGAGAGGGCTGTACAAGCAATGATCACACGCACGGCACAGCGGACACACCAGGAACCGTGGTGTTGGCCGTCGAATGGCGCTAGCTGCACAGCATTTGTGCACCGCCGCCGTCAGTGTCAGTCAGTTTGCCGTGGCATACGGAGCTCCATCGCAGTCTTTAACACTGGTAGCATGCCGCGATAGCGTGGACGTGAACCGTATGTGCAGTTGACGGACTTTGAGCGAGGGCGTATAGTGGGCATGCGGGAGGCCGGGTGGACGTACCGCCGAATTGCTCAACACGTGGGGCGTGAGGTCTCCACAGTACATCGATGTTGTCGCCAGTGGTCGGCGGAAGGTGCACGTGCCCATCGACCTGGGACCGGACCGCAGCGACGCACGGATGCACGCCAAGACCGTAGGATCCTACGCAGTGCCGTAGGGGACCGCACCGCCACTTCCCAGCAAATTAGGGACACTGTTGCTCCTGGGGTATCGGCGAGGACCATTCGCAACCGT